>NW_027128829.1:0-19771 GCF_037325665.1 Littorina saxatilis
CTCTCTCTCTGTCTCTCTCTCTGTCTGTCTCTCTCTCTCTGTCTCTCTCTGTCTCTCTCTCTCTCCATCCCCCCCTCTCTCTCTCTCTCTGTGTCTCTCTCTGTGTCTCTCTCTGTGTCTCTCTCTCTCCCTCTCTAATTTACTTTTCTACAAGGTTGACATTTTCCCACACGCTGAACGATTTAGCACTGCGTGCAAGAAAGGGTGTGATTGGTATTTTTAAGGTACTGTGGACTCCAGGAGAAAGATCACCAAACATATTCTATAAACTATTCGACTCCCAGATCCAGCCCATGCTCAATTATGCGGCAGAAGTCTGGGGCCTTGATGCAGACCATTCACCTATCGAAAAGGTGCATCTGTTTGCCCTTAAGAGGTTTCTGAACACAAGCATGAAAACACCAAACACACTTGTGTATGGAGAAACTGGCAGACACCCGTTATTTGTCAACACGTTTGTTAAGTCCATACGATTTTGGTTGCGCATCCTGAAAATGCCTAGTCATCGATTGCCACAAAAAGCTTATAAAATGCTGCTTTATTTACACGAACAAAATAAAAGAACATGGGCGTCATCAGTTTGCTATATGCTATACAAATACGGCTTTGACCAAGTTTGGATTCAACAAGGCGTTGGAAATGAAAATGCGTTCATAACGGAATTCAAGAACAGACTAGTCACATTATACAAGCAAGAGTGGATAGAAACCGTACAAAGTAAAGAACGATTCCTTTTCTATAGCACGTTCAAGTCAGCCTTATCTATGTCTTCATACTTAAATGACCTGAAGCACGTCAAAGCAAGAAACTGCCTGATTAGGTTAAGACTTGGTGTCTCGCCACTCAAAGTGCATCGATTACGACACACTCGGTCGTCAACTGCTGAAGATTACTTGTGTCCATTCTGCGCAAACGAGACCGAAGATAAAATTCACTTTGTTTTGAAATGTCCAAAATATGCTGGTATTCGTGAGTACTACATACCTGCAAAATATTACAACCGCCCATCAAGCTTTAAACTGGCGCTACTTCTAGCGACACCAAACAGATCAATATTACTTAGACTTGCAACCTTCATCATGAACGCGTTTAAAATACGCAGTAAGTGGGGACAGTGAGCATGAGATATTGCACGATCTTGTTTTATGTGTATGCTATTTTGTTGTTTTTTGTCGATTGCCTAAAAAACAGTAATAAAGTTTTGGTTTTTTGAAAATGTTAATGTGATGCTATGTATCAGAGATGTAATGATTATGCATATAACTGCTTGCAGATTTGCGTGTGAAAGGGTATGTGAAGGGATGGATGGAGGGATAAATAGATGGATGACGGATGAATGGTTGGACAGTCAGACGGTTGATTAGATGAATGGAGGACAGAGGGTCACGAGATGGATAGAAGGATGGATGGATGGATGGTTGGCTGGATGGATGGATGGATGGTTGGATGGATGGACGGAAGGATGACAGAGAGACATGAGTGAAGTGCGACAGAGACTGGATTTTGTGCTGATGCATACTGTCCTTTTCCAAACGTTTTGCTGTTGTAAATGCCTGTTTCCACTGTCGTCATGTCGACTGTCATTACGATGATGATGTTTTTTATTATGATTAATATTACTATGACTATTTTTCATGAAGCATGAATGTTGAAAATGTGTACACCCCGAATTGAAATGGGCCCAAGGCCCAATCAATAAACCATCCAGACTCCAGACTCCAGACTCTCTCTCCCTCTCTCTCTCTCTCTCTCTCTCTCTCTCTCTCTCTCTCTCTCTCTCTCTCTCTCTCTCTCTCTCTCTCTCTCTCTCTCTCTCTCTCTGTCTCTCTCCCTCTTTCTCTCTCTCTCTCTCTCTCTCTTTCTCTCTGTCTCTCTCTCTCTCTCTCTATCTCTCTCTCTGTCTCTCCCTCTCTCTCTCTCTGTCTCTGTCTCTCCCTCTCTCTCTCTCTCTCTCTCTCTCTCTCTCTCTCTCTCTCTCTCTCTCTCTCTCTCTCTCTCTCTCTCTCTCTCTCTCTCTCTCTCTCTCTCTCTCTCTCTCACACACACACTGTATACATTTCGTGGTGTAGCAGACTGTTGAAACAAATGGTGCCAGAAATACGGAGGCAGCCTCCAAGAAAGAATTACTCCTGTGGAGAAAAGCCAGGAAGCAAATGGCAAGCATCTGCCGATCTCCTTTCTCATTGCTTCTCATTAGATGGTGTTGGAAAACAAATCTGTTAGTCTGTAGGTCTATCTTTCTGCCTACCTGCCGATTTGCTTGTCTGTCTGTAAGTCTGTCAGTGTGTGTGTGTGTGTGTGTACGTGCGTGCGCGTGCGTGCGTATGTGTGTGTGTGTGTGTGTGTGTGTGTGTGTGTGTGTGTGTGTGTGTACGCGCGTATATGATGCTTCTTACCCCTTACGTTCTGCATTCTGAAATTGTTACACCCTTATTCAGATCTGTGCGACTAACTTTTCATAACAGCTTAAAATCAAATTATATTCAACAGCAGAATTTGTTCCGTTTGCTTTTCTCTTGTGGTTGACATGACATATGGATGCCAGGTTGGGCTTTTGTTGTTGATTTTTTGTTGTTGTTGTTTGTTTTCTAGATGTCACACCAGGTACTTCTTCTTCTCCTCTGTAAATGTGCTGAACTTCCCACGTTCACACACGTTTTTGCACGAGTGGATTTTTACGTTTATGACCGTTTTAACCCCGCCATTCAGGCAGCATACGCCGATTACAGGGGAAGCATGCTGGGTATTTTCGTGATTCTATAACCAACCGAACTCTGACATGGATTACATGATCTTTTCCGTGCGCACTTAGTCTTGTATTTGCGTGTACACATAAAGGGGGATAAGGAACTAGCAGGTCTGTACATAAGTTGACATGGGAGATCGGAAAAATCTCCACCCTTAACCCACCAGGCGGCCGCGGCCGGGATTTCAACTCACGACCTTCCGATAAGGAGGCCGATGTCTTAATCCACTAAGCCACTGCGCCCGATAGGTTCGGTCGTGAAACCGGAAACACTCAATTTTTCCGGAAACACTTCATTTTTTCACGGTCAAGCGAAATTGTCGCAGGCTGTACGTAACGTTAACACAGGATGGTTGGTCCAGCAAAATCTCTCTTCTTTTTAAAACAAAAACAAATACTACGTACATTGTATTGCTACACTCTCATAAAAATGACGTATCGACACTCATGCACGAAAATAGGAATTTGACATTGCTATCAGCTTCAAGGTGCAAACTTCAGCGTTTTGTGCTGAGATTCTATTGACTTTGGCCTGAATATATGATGAGAACGGTGTAGGAAAGTATGTTTGAAGGTGACGGAGGCACGCTAAATATACATCGTCGTTGCATCTTTATGACATCACCCCCCTTCCCCCCCCCCCCCCCCCCCCCGCCGCCCTCTGTGTTCACCCGCTCCCCAAAATACACACACTCCCAGCACTTCGCCCTCTCTTTACCTTATATTGCTACCCCCACCCACCCCCCTTCACCAACCTCTTTTCTTTCTCGCGCTGCTACCTGCAGAAGGGAGCCATTGGTAATAAAAGAGTCGAACTCGTACGCTATCTCCCCAAAACACACACACTCCCAGCACATCGCCTTCTCTCTGCTTTTTTTTTATCAAGACTCTTGTAAATTGTTCGCTGTGTCTATAATAGACGTTTTCCGGAAATAACTCAGGATTTACAAACGGTATAGAAGAGTTGCGCCCCGCTGACGAATTGGACTTTAAAACGTTCAAGGGACATTCGCTGTACTGTTATTTAGACACACCTGCAATGATTTGCTCAAAACAGCTCGGAAACTATGCCAAATAATTACATGAATTTTAATCAGCGAGCGGTTTGCTTCTACCACTCTCCTGTGTAAGGAGTTCTTTCTTTATTTGGTGTTTAACGTCGTTTTCAATCACGAAGGTTATATCGCGACGGGGAAAGGGGGGAGATGGGATAGAGCCACTTGTTAATTGTTTCTTGTTCACAAAAGCACTGATCAAAAATTTGCTCCAGGGGCTTGCAACGTAGTACAATATATTACCTTACTGGGAGAATGCAAGTTTCCAGTACTAAGGACTTAACATTTCTTATATACTGCTTGACTAAAATCTTTACAAAAATTGACTATATTCTATACAAGAAACACGTAACAAGGGTAAAAAGAGAAACAGAATCCGTTAGTCGCCTCTTACGACATGCTGGGGAGCATCGGGTAAATTCTTCCCCCTAACCCGCGGGAGGTTGTGTAAGGAGTGCGGACTTCCGTTTGTCATCATATTTTATTTGGTCCTCATAGATACCCATTCGTCAAAGCAGATCGTTGGATTGTGGACGTCAAATCTATAGTCTAGCAAACGCATGCACATTCCGTGCCATAAAGTTTTTTGTTTGTTTGTTTGTTTGCTTAACGCCCAGCCAACCACGAAGGGCCATATCAGGGCGGTGCTGCTTTGACATATAACGTGCGCCACACACAAGACAGAAGTCGCAGCACAGGCTTCATATCTCACCCAGTTACATTATTCTGACACCGGACCAACCAGTCCTAGCACTAACCCCATAATGCCAGACGCCAGGCGGAGCAGCCACTAGATTGCCAATTTTAAAGTCTTAGGTATGACCCGGCCGGGGTTCGAACCCACGACCTCCCGATCACGGGGCGGACGCCTTACCCCTAGGCCAACCGTGCCGGTCGTGCCATAAAGTTCTAAAACGCTTTGTATAATTTAAACAAACACACTGACCGTTGGAGAAAATCACGATCTGAAAAGACTTCCAAACACAGCACTTAGATTTGAGAATTAGAACGCTCAAACACTAATTCTAAGACCTTCCTCGTGTGTGTTGTCATCTATTTAACACCAAAAACAAACTCTGAAGCTCTCGGATCAATTTCAAATCGGTATTTCTAGCGGCACCAGGGGCGAAAGGAAGGACGAAAATGATGGCTGGCGCAAAAAAGAGTCACAATGAGAATTACAATCTGGATTTCCCACTCAAAACACAGCTGTTTTCTGTTTGAGTAAATCAGCGCTCAAACGTTTATTTTAAGGTAATCCTGGTGTGTGATCACTTGATTACAACTCCCAACCTGAACTGTATAGCTCTTGGGGCGATGAGAGACATTTGTTTTGCTAGGTTATATCCCTTTTACCTTTTTGTTTTTTGTGCTGGCTCAAATGTTCTTTGTCCCACAGAACCAACGACTTTAAAATAAGAAAACATTAAGAGGTATACACACACCACACATAGTGGTGTAAAAAGGAGCTGATGCTGCTTCGCAGCGAAAGATCTTTCACTCTCTCTCCCCCTCCTCCTCCTCCTCTCTCTCTCTCCCTTCTCATTCTCTCCCTCACTCCCTCGCTCCCTCCCTCCTTCCCTCTCCCTCTCTCTGACTCTCTGTCTCTCTCTCGCTTCCCCGCTCCCCCTATCTTTCTCTCCTTCCCTCCCCCCTCTCTCCATCTCCATCTCTTTGTCTCTCTCTCTCTCTCTCTCTCTCTCTAGCTCTCTCTCTCTCTCTCGCCCCTCTCTCTCTCCCTCCCTCGCCCCCCTCTCTCTCTCTCTCTCTCTCTCTCTCTAGCTCTCTCTCTCTCTCGCCCCTCTCTCTCTCCCTCCCTCGCCCCCCCCCCTCTCTCTCTCTCTAGCTCTCTCTCTCTCTCTCGCCCCTCTCTCTCTCCCTCCCTCGCCCCCCTCTCTCTCTCTCTCGCTCTCTCTCTCTCTCTCTCTCTCTCTCTCTCTCTCTCTCTCTCTCTCTCTCTCTCTCTCTCTCTCTCTCTCTCTCTCTCTTACGAAACCGACCCTTTCAAGTGCCGACAAACAGGCAGCACTCAACTGGGTGTAACAAGGCGGCCGATGTAGCATCACAGCGAAAGGTCAACCTGTCTCGACCTCTTAGTCCTTCGCTCTTCTTAGTCGCTCTTCTCCGTGCACTTGAGTGCTCTAGAGTGCCGTGTGTATGATATGAGACCTACAGGTGTGCTCCATCTACCTGTTAAGGTGAGGCGAGATACCTGTGCAGGTGAGCGAGTGGGTGGGGAACAGGCGCTCGGTGATGGACCAAGGTGACAACATTAGTATCAATGTAAAAATCAACAAACAAATACCCTGCCAACGTTCCAAAATTCAGAGTCACATGACAAGAAATGGAACGTAATACGTTACGGTCACTGATCTTCGACCCACCGGTCTCCCAAGTGGACAAACAGACAAACACTTAAAATACAGATAATAAACTTATTCGTGACCCTCCACCACGGAATGAGTCGCATGTCACCTTTCCATGATTGTCATACTTTTACATTTTCCCAAAGAGTTTGTTATGCTCTATCCAGTGGTGAAAACCGTTTTAGAAAAGAGCGAACACTGTTTGAGTTATAAGCCTGTGACTAAGGTGACCCTCACCCTGTTACCAGACACTCCCCGGACTTATATTGCCTAGTGCAGAACCGCGCGAGGTGACATGCGACTCATTTCGTGGTGGAGGGTCACACTTGACATGGTACAGAAGCTCGCTCGGAAGACACAAGCGAGTTAATCAAAACATATATAGTGTGAATGTTTTCATGGTAAGACATCAGGGCTGGAATCCCTGAGTCCGGAAGCCCCCCATCCCACCCCTACCCGCCAAATTGGGTAAGATCGCCAAAAAGGTAATCTTGAAATTTAGTGTGTTAAATTCATAGCTCATAATTCAGAGGCACCCGTCGCGATATAACCCTTCGTGGTCACAGAAAACGACGTTAAACACCAAATAAAGAAAGAACTCAGAGGCATTTAAGCCTCCAGATTTGCAGAACCTGCACTTGTAAGCATGACAAGTCATTTTAAATACCTTTGAAGTCACGGAATGAACTGTACGGATGCATTTCGTTTCATGTCTTTTTCAATGAAAACATAGCGAAATCCGCCATTATCGATGGAGGGAAGGGCAACTCTGTCAATATTACGATGGCGGGGAGGCAACTCTATCGGATTTTTCCGACATTACGTATCTATTTTCTCGTCATTTTCGTCGAACTAATGTCCAAATTAATTAGTTATGCTTAAGTTTGGAGCTCAATCCGTCTATTAATTTCACGACAAATGTTCTTTAGCTTGACTACAGTGACTTGTGTGAAAAATAAGTAAAAACTGGCAGTGGATCTTCAGCTATGATTTTAACACACTAAAGTTCAAGATTGTCGCCAAAAGACCATCCCGCTAAATTGATAAGTATGGTCAAATATTTGTTGAGCAGTATAAAAAATAAGGCAACAAAAACGGTTCGTTTATGGACCGTTCAGCTATGGACAAAATGGCTACCTTTCGGTCTTTAAAGTAGACGACGAACAGGATACTGACACATCACACACATTAATGACTGGTCATTACTTATATTATAGGCTTGCAACTGGTAATTGCTTACAGGCTTCTGAAAGGGCAGGAATAAAATAGGCCGGACGTTTTTTGTTGCTGATTGTTACAAGGAAATATAAAAGTTACATAAACGCACGCACGCACACACGCACGCACGCACGCACGCACGCACGCTTGTTTGTTTGCTTGTTTGTTTGCTTGTTTGTTTGCTTGTTTGTTTGCTTGTTTGCTTATTTTGTTGTTGTTGTTGATTGATTGCTATTTTGCTTGCATGTTTGTTTTCGTGTTTTTTTCCGCTTCTTTGCTTCCTTGTTTCTTTGTGAGAGAAAAAAAATAGGTACACATCTGTACTCTTGGTTAATTAAGGGAAAAGCAGACGAGGCAGTCAAGCCCCTGTTCGGCACGGTATCAGAACGATTTAGGACGTCAGCTGCCGAGGATCTAGGAGAGCGAGAGGAGAGGATGAGACGCGGCGCAGACAGAGGGTGTGTGGAAGTGCGCCAAGCACCGCCACACCGGATCACCAAGGTGGATTCCTATCCCAATAATTCCCTCCGTCATTCTTTACCTCTTCACGGAATTTCTTCCAACCGAGCTTGTCGGAGTAATTTCTGTTTGTGTGTTGTGTATTCCGTGTGGTGTCGCAGGTTATGCCAATATAAATAAGGCAGGATGGATTTCTTACGTTGCAGCTTTGTGAGTGAGATGAGACAAGATGGATTTCTAACGACATGTTTTCAGTAGTGTGAAAGAGCGAGACAAAATGGATTTCTAACGACATTACGTGAGTGAGTGAGTGAGTGAGATAGATGCCATATCACGAGACTGGATGGATATGTACCAGTAATTATGTAAGTGAGACAAGACAATATGGTTTTACAACATGTTTTTAGTAATGTGAAAGAGCGAGACAAGATAGATTTCTAACGACACTACGTGAGTGAGCAATCCAGAAGTAATTACAAAAAAGAGGATGGATTTCCAACGATATGTTACATTATTACCATTTTAGTGTATCATATGGCTAATAGACATGTCTCAAAAATGATATCACCATTCGCCTGCCGATTCATTTTGATATTCATTTGTTCGACAAGTCTGTTATCATTTGCTAATATTCAGCATATTAGAAATATTCTTACATCATAGTTTTGTGAAAGAGCGAGACAAGATGGATTTCTAATAGCGAGATAACGTGAGTGAGCAAGACACAAGTACGCTAAGCTAACAGGACTAACAAAGAAAAGGATTTCTTTCTTTATTTGGTGTTTAACGTCGTTTTCAACCACGAAGGTTATATTGCGAGGGAAAGGGGCGAGATGGGATAGGGGAAAGGGGGGAGATGGGATAGAGCCACTTGTTAAGTGTTTCTTGTTCACAAAAGCACTAATCAAAAAATTGCTCCAGGGGCTTGCAACGTAGTACAATATATGACCTTACTGGGAGAATGCAAGTTTCCAGTACAACGGACTAAACATTTCTTACATACTGCTTGACTAAAATCTTTACAAACATTGACTATATTCTATACAATAACCACTTAACAAGGGTTAAAGGAGAAACATAATCCGTTAGTCGCCTCGTACGACATGCGGGGTGCAGAGAAATAAGGATGTGGAAAAGAAGACTTTTGGTAAGTGAAATAAAGGTGATGGATCCAGTCAGGTAGAAATAAGACAACAAGAAAAGAATTGGAAAACTGCAGGGAATAGTAGGGAGAGTTTTCTTGGAAGGAAATAATATAGGTGAAAGGACTGGTAAGGCAGAAATAAGACAAAAGAAGAGAAATAAAGGGGTGGGGTAGCTTGGTGATAACACTCCCGCCGCGTGAAGGCGACCCCATGGGAGCAAAGAAAAGGATGCATTCTGAACGATGTGTTGCAGAACATAAAAACAAACGTGTTACGAGACGAAATAATATTTTGCGGTTATAGGAGTCCTACGAAATACGACGGATTGTTTGCGATATGTTGCTATTAACGGTAAAACACGAGACAGGGTTGATTTCTAATGATCTGATTATTGCACGACGTGACAAGACAATTAAGTAGGGTAGATTTTGTTTGTTTGTTTGTTTGTTTGTTTGCTTAACGCCCAGCCGACCACGAAGGGCCATATCAGGGCGGTGCTGCTTTGACATATAACGTGCGCCACACACAAGACAGAAGTCGCAGCACAGGCTTCATGTCTCACCCAGTCACATTATTCTGACACCGGACCAACCAGTCCTAGCACAAACCCCACAATGCCAGACGCCAGGCAGAGCAGCCACTAGATTGCCAATTTTAAAGTTTTAGGTATGACCCGGCCGGGGTTCGAAACCCACGACCTCCCGATCACGGGGCGGACGCCTTACCACTAGGCCAACCGTGCCGGTCTAGGGTAGATTCCTAACGGATATTTACAGTTATTTTAGTGAGCGGACCCAGGTGGATTTCTAACGACACGTTGGAATAAGAAGAGACAAGATGGATTTCTGAGCTAACGATACTTTTTGCTTGTGTTTTTAAATAGGACAAGACACGAAAGAAAGATAATACATATTATTAGATGATACATATTATATAGGAATTAGACAATAGGGTACATATTTTGCGGTTATAGGAATCAAGCAAGACAAAATGGATGTATGTGCGTGTGTCTGTGTTTTCGGCAAAAAATGGTAGTGTGACCTCTACACGCTAGAAGCGACATTCCCGCCTTCTGTGTTCCACGTGCAGTAGGGATGTGAGAGTAGAGCGGTAGGCCACGACAGTAAGTGCATTGTATGTGTCGAGTTTAAAGCGGCAGTCACCGTGGTGGTTTTCCTTATGTTTTGTTTGTTTCAGAGACACTGAGAGAGAGAGAGTGAGAGAGAGAGAAAGAGAGAGAGAGAAAGAGAGAGAGAGAGAGAGAGAGAGAGGGAGAGAGAGGGGAGAGAGAGAGAGGGAGAGAAGGCGAGAGAGAGAGAGAGAGGGGGAGAGAGATAGAGGGGGGAGAGAGAAAGAGAGAGAGAGAGTCAAGTTTTGACTAAATGTTTTAACATAGGTCGAGGGGGTATCGAGACGAGGGTCGTGGTGTATGTGTGTGTGTGTATGTGTGTGTATGTGTGTGTGTGTAGATCAGTTCCGAGAAAACTTCTGGACCGATCACCGTGAAATACACATGAGAGTTCCTGGGTATGATATCCCCAGACGAGGGTCGTGGTGTATGTGTGTGTGTGTGTGTGTGTGTGTGTGTGTGTGTGTGTGTGTGTATGTGTGTGTGTGTGTCACATGATGTTCAAATCCAAATCGAAAGCACTGACTGATTGGTAAACTATCGCGAACCGGCGAACGCAAACGCTGAGAGTGTGGTTTCCCTTGTCCAGGGAAACCACTCTGGCATCTAGGCCTATATTGTTTTGGCACTGGCCACAGGCGAAAGGTATCGTTCACTGGACCACTACTTACATAGAAAGACTATGTAAGTAGTGGTCCAGTGAACGATACCTTCCGCCTGTGCACTGGCTTCTGTTCAAAACATTGATGTTTCGTTATTGGTATTCGCGAAGGAAATAAACGTCAGTCAGTTGACTAAGTACATTGGCAGCAGTTTTAGCAATCAAAGCCTGACCAATAAAAACAAGTCGCGTAAGGCGAAAATACAACATTTAGTCAAGTAGCTGTCGAACTCACAGAATGAAACTGAACGCAATGCAACGCAGCAAGACCGTATACTCGTAGCATCGTCAGTCCACCGCTCACGGCATAGGCAGTGAAATTGACAAGAAGAGCGGGGTAGTAGTTGCGCTGGGAAGGATAGCACGCTTTTCTGTACCTCTCTAAAGATCGGTCCAGTAGTTTAGTCTGAATCGCTCTACACGAACGCATACACACACATACACACATACACCACGACCCTCGTCTCGATTCCCCCTCTATGTTAAAACATTTAGTCAAAACTTGACTGAATGTAAAAATTGACTAACTTTGGCCAATTTAGGTGAATACACTTCGGACATTTGGCCGATAGGAACATGAAAGTTTCGGCCAAAGTAAAAAAAAAATCGGCGATTGGCCGAAGGGCCGACCCAAACGACACCCCTGCAAATACTCTCCGGCTAAAATCCTCGATAAGATGAATAGTACCTCCACCAATGTATTAAAAAATATATTATCAATAGCCACGTCAATATGATGATGTTTCCAGATTGGAACTACATGCTATGTTAGATGAGTACTAATGATCTTATAATCTTGCCTTTAAATCCGTCATGGGCATTACTGAAAACAATCAATAACACAGGATACCTCAGAATAGAACAAGCCTGTATCATTAGTACAATGGAGAACAGAAAATCATGGACGATTAATCGAAATTTGCAAATATGTATCCTCGCTTTAAATCTCAATGTTATTCCACGATGAAAAATACCTCCCGCAGGAAAGTTTTTCTTCGCCGGTTTCCGTGACAAGAATGACGGTAGACTGGAACACCTGTCGGCATCCCTGCCCGCCCCCAGACATTCACCTGCCTGATACCAGACACTACCTGAAACTCTGGAACCTAACGAGCGTCTCTGTCTCTCTGTCTTTCTGGCTACTTCTCCCTGTCTGAGTTTCTGTCCGAGTGTCTGTGTTTCTGTCTGTCTGTCTGCGTGTCTCAGTGTCTGTCTGAGTTTCTGTCTGTCTGACTGTCTGTCTGTCTGCCTGTCTCCCTCTCTCCCTATCCCTCTATCTCTCTTCATCCTCTCTCTTTCTCCCTCTCTCTTTCTCCCTTTCTCTCTCTCTCTCTCTCTCTCTCTTTCTTCTCTCTCTCTCTCTCTCTCTCTCTCTTCTCTCTTTCTTCTCTCTCTCTCTCTCTCTCTCTCTTCTCTCTCTCTCTCTCTCTCTCTCTCTCTCTCTCTCTCTCTCTCTCTCTCTCTCTCTCTCTCTCTCTCTCTCGTTCAGAAAAGCTCACTCTTGATTGCTGCTTAACTTTCCAATTTCGTGAGGCCGGTTATTTTTTTTAAACCTGCTGTTATTTTTGTCTTCCTGCGTACGTTTTGGTGTATCTGCGTATCTTCGTTTTTTTAATGAGGGTTTCTTTTCCTTTGTGTAAACAAGAGGCTCTTGTTTTGTCTAAACTCGGTTAGGGGTTAGAATGAGAGTTATCTGTGGAAACTACGAGTGAATATATGGGGATCTGTTTGTCTCTCGGTCACTCGGTCTGTCTGTCTTTCTGTTTGTTTGTCTGTTTCTGTCTGTCTCTGTTGCAAACAAAGACACACAGAGACACAAAGAGACACAGACACAGACATACAGACAGACAGACAGACAGACAGACAGACAGACAGACAGAGAGACAGGCAGATAGACACACACACACACACACACACACACACACACACAAACACGCTCGCGCGCGCGCACACACACACACACACACACACACACACACACACACACATACACACACATACACTGATAGACATATATACACACACACACACACACACACACACACAACGACACACACACAACCACACGCTCCCTCCCTCCCTCCCTCTCACCCTCTCTCTCTCTCTCTCTCTCTCTCTCTCTCTCTCTCTCTCTCTCTCTCTCTCTCTTACTGGTCCTGTCCCAAGATAGGCCAAATGGTTCTAAGAGGACGTTAAACCTAATTATCACCATCTTACTTACTCACATTCACCAAACAAATACATCTATGCACACAAGCAAATCCTTAGTACTGGCACGCAGGTCATCTCCCTCCCCCTCCCCCCCCCCCCCCCTCCCCTCCCCCCCCCCCCCCCCCCGGTTAAACCCGCTGAACTGTCTCATATACAAACAAACATTTTTTTTAGTCAGACAAGACTTACAATGGCTGTTCTCTCTGAGCTAAGCAACGAAAGAGTTTTCGGGCGAATTATTCAATTTGCTGGCTACAAGCGTATTACTGTCACAAACGATGAAGTTCCGTGCAAGTGTGCTCTCTTGACGATTTTCACGTGCTGATGCTACGATAAGTGAACTGTGTACACTACAATTAGCCTCAGTTCTGGAGAAGAGCAAAAGAATGCGGTCGTTTTACATCACGTTATGTTACAGTTCTACAACAGTGGTCAGAATGTCTGGCCGCAGCATATAAGCTTCATTCTGATTTGGCTTAGAGCTGACCAGGTCTTGTAAGCTTGGGTGACGTATATGCATCTGTTAAATCTTTGTCGCTTTCTCAATTTGATATCGGTGTTGGCAAAGTGTAATTATCTGTGGTGAGAATGTATTACAGTATAGCCTATACGTTTCATTCTGATTTTGCTTTGAGCTGACCAGATCTTGTAACTGAGCTTGGATGACTTGTGAATCTCAGGTTGTCAGTCTTGAAAGCTTTCTCAGCTGGATATCGGTGTTAGTGGCGTGTATTCACTCCAAAAGTCTGGCAGAAGCATGTAAGCTTCTTTCTGATTTTGCTTTGAGATGTCCAGATAAGTGGGTAAGTTTGCGTGGTTGGCTAATGGGTGTTTGTTTGTTTGTTTAAGCAAGTTACGTTTGTTGTCAAAAGGCAAGTTTGTTTTTGCTGAACTGTTACTGTGGTCAGAAAGTCGGACAGAAGCATGTAAGCTTCATTCTAATTTTGTTTTTAACTGATCAGATACGTGGGTAAGCTTGCTTGGTTGGCTAATCGGTCTTTTTTCCTATTTTTATTTTTATGCAAGATACGTTTGTGTTCAAAAGGCAAGTTTCTCCACTGGATTTTTGCTGTGGTCAGAAAGCACTCTGGCAGTAGCACGTTAGCTTCATTCTGTTTTTGCATTGATCTGACCAGATAATCTTGCCTGACCGGCTTAAACGTTTTCTTTTTGGAGCACATGAGGTTGTGCAGTCTCGGAAATGTTCCCCACTGGACGCTCGGGTTTTCACTGCAAATATATGGTACAGCATTTACAGTTTGGTGCTTCTACATGTTAGTGTGACTGAATCAGTGATTTTGGCTACTGAATGTGATACCTACAATGCGTTTTTGTGTTGTGTGCAGTGAGCTAATTTATTTCACCAACGACGAAAACGACATTAAATTTGAAAAAAACACCATATGCAGCGTCTATTCTGATACAGCCTGTGAGACTGCAACGTGGTTTGTGAAGCCGAGTTATGACCTACCACGAGGAAGTGAATTCAATACAAGTTCATGTTTAAGAAATAAAAATGCTCATCTCCAAATATTATGTTGTTCATTGGGAGACGTATACATTGTTTAGTATACATGTAGCTGAATTATGAGCTACAATGAAAATGTGCAAATCACACTCATATAATGGCCAATAACTGAGCAATGGTGACCTTTTTTCTCGTAATCATATCACGTTCAGTGATCTCGTTACATGGCAAACTGACACCAAGACGTGGCACGTCTTCATTCCTTGTAATATCATGTTTGATGTTTACACAATATGGCAAACTACAGTCACAAGATGACAAAGAAATGTCACGTGTCTGCGTGTTATATGACGAAGTATGAAAAAAAACCATACTTTTGTGCAAACCGAGAAACACATGAGACATATATAAACATGGAGTGTGCAAAGAAAGTGTTGGAAACAAGGCTGTATTTGATTACCTGTGCAAAAACAGTATCTTGGTTATTGTAAGAATTGTTTGTGAGAAGTGATAAGCATTCTGTTTAAACTCAAACCACAAACATTCGGGTGTTCTTCATGAGCAAAACGTGTTCTAGAGGATCCACGTGGGCTCTCAGTGCTGATCAAAGGCAGCCGTGATTGACTAAATCACGAATAGCAGAGTAATAAAACGTGTTCTTCACAAATTGAAAACGCCGGAAGTATCATTTGTGCCCCCAAGGAGTTCTTGAAGATTGACACGAAAAAAGTGTTCCGGTCTGAGGATTTAAATGCGTGTTCTGAGGATTAGAGGAAACAAGGTATTCTGCTGACTCGGATGTAAATGGTATAAGTTCGTGTGCGAGTGCCTCATGATTTCACATTGATTCTGCCGCCAAATCCACGCCTGGGCAACAGTGATTCTCAGCTTTTGTCAGGTACGTTGAAATGATTGATTGATTCATTGATTGATTGATTGATTGATTGATGGATTGATTGATGGATGGATTGATGAATTGACTGATTGAAATAGATGGATGGTTTTGGCTGGCTGGTTGGATGGATGTTTGGATGGATGGATGGATTGATTGTTTGTGTGTTTGTTGGTTGGTTTGTTGGTTTGTTGGTTGGTTGGTTGCTTCCTTGCTTGTTTGGTTGCTTGATCATTTGATCGAAAGATGAGAAAAACAGAGAGAGAGAGAGAAGTTACATACTTGAACCGTCATGGCGAGTTGATGTTCATCATTCTGTTTGCTTCACATCTAAAAGCCACAGAATATTCTAGTCACGACTGTTATCCGAAGATCAAGGTTCGTGAACGGATGTTTTTATGACCTGAAAAATCTTGAGCAGCATTCAGGCAATTGATTGCTTACGTGAGAACGAAGGTACAGTCGAAATTGCCTTGGCTACTACCTCCCAAAAACGTCATAACATTTTACATTTTTATAGCGACCACGTGTCTATAACGACCACATTTGGTCGGTCCCTTGGGTGGTCGTTAATGACAGGTTTGACTGTACCATTAACTTTTGAAAGGACGGACGCCTGGCTAGCTGATTGGTTCGTAGGTTGGATAGATGAACAAATATTGCTGCCAATTAGCTGATTTGATCAGAGAAACACTAAAGTCATCAGACCAAAGACAAACGCGTGGACAAGTGTTCTTAGACTGCTATTGAAAGAGTTCCTTGACTGAGCTTTGAACACACCAATTTACAGCATGAAACAAAGCATGAAAACGATCCGTCCTCACCAATGCTTGATAACGTTCATGGGAAACAATCGCGTTAGGGATAACTTTGACTGTTCTCTAGGGGAGATCGCTTCCCTTGGCACAAGAAATTATTCGTTGTTGTTGCTTAGTCTTTTGCGGCCAATGAAAGACGAGTTGCGGTCAGCTGCGACGAAGAACTTTGTCTACATGCGCACATACACGCAAACACACACACGCACAAACAATCAAGTCCAAACTTTGAACAATTGCGCGCGCGCGTGTGTGTAAGTGTCCGAGTGTGTGCCGTCACGGTGTGTGTGTGTGTGTATGTGTGTGTGTGTGTGTGTGTGTGTGTGTGTAGCACAACATGCAACTTATAAGCTCTCTACGTTACAACCTGATATGTAACTTACGAGGTGTGATATGTCACCTTCAAGTGTGATGTGTTACTTATAATAAAAATGTGACAAGTAACTTGATTTGTTGATCTGTAAAGTAGTTGTCGTGTAACATATTGGTGGAATGCCACTTAATGGAGTTTTCATAATTGGAAGTGTTGTTGCTGCACATTTCTTGAAAACTTCGGTAAAATGGTAACTGTGTTTTATAAGAGTTTTTCAATTGTAGCTCTGCAAAAGCCACGATCGCCTTTCCTATCAATTTATGAGTCCACGCTGTTAAAGAATGTGAAGGAATGTTTAGGATTTTAAACGGGTGCAATATCTTCCAAAGTAACCGAGCTGAGATAAGTAGAGGTTACATGCCGAGTCTCAGTGATTATCAAAAATAATGGTCGAAGTTAGCGGATCATGAAAAATGCGAGCTTTAGCGAGCTTTTTCATGACCGCGAACTGAGACCATTATTTTTTATAATCACTGAGACGAGGTGTGTAACCTCTTTATTCCTCCTTTCTTCAGTTATTCAAAGAAAAGAGGAGTTTTTTTTGCGAAAGTTTGATCGAATCCTATTCTCTCAACCAGTCAACCTGCGCAGGCGATCGATTAATGCGCGGTTGTATAGTTCCGTGCAAATCATTCCATTCTGTTAACACTTCTTGTCAGTTTTCCTATTTTGGGCTAAAATCAAGTACACAGATATGCTGTTATTCTGCTGTGGCGGCAAAGGCAGATATTGTGTGTTCTGTATATGTTTTGGTATCGCTTACGATAATGTTTTTTCGTCAAATGGGACTAGCAGACGAACTTTTGCACCCGTGTTCCAACGTTAAAAACTGTATGAAGTTCAGTTTTCTGGGGAAAATAGTGTATGAAACCCCTTTATGTTGTTTAAATTGATGAGATGTGTGCATTTGGTTGCGTGTGATCTGTTTATTAAATGAAATATTGTTGAAAACTGACCGTCGGATTGCAGTCTGTTGTCGAAGGAACTGAGTGAAAAGAAGGGGAACTACTCTTGTCGTTAGACAAAGTATGAGTTACTTGCCTTGGGAAATTGCTTGTGATGAACGGCGGCTTGAGCACGGCAGATGAGATTCAGAAAACAACCGAACTCATGGATTTTATATGGAGATTCATGTGTTCAGGCCTGTAGTTGTTAATTTAAATGCGGTATGTTTGTATTGTTTGCTCCAGAGATGTATACTTCGTACATTAGAGCGTTCGGAACTTTTCAGTCGCAAAAAGTAGTACCGAAACAGAACAACCTCTCAACCCATTGCACTATCGAGGATTCAGGCTGTTGCTGGGTCGTTATTTGTTTGGTTGCTGGGTCATTATCGAAAAATAACTACCCCTACAAGTTTACAGAGGTAAAGAAGCAGAGGGGGGAATAATAGAGCATTATCACGACTTAAAAATTGTCGGAGAATGCAAAAATAATGTAAATAAAATCATGATGTGTGTGTTGAACTGTTACTTAGGTCAACTAATTCAATTGAAGTACTGAGATTTAAGTACACGAGCAATATTATTGATACTAATTATACAAGTGATACATAACTAAACGAATACATGAAAGAGTTTTTTGCAATAATTGTACACAGACGTCTCGATGATTCAGCTAAATATTTAACTTTCGTGTCACCATTTTTGTGTGTTAAATAAAAAACAAACTTCTTTTTGTTTCAGGCTTTTGCCTTTTTGTGAGTCTCCTTCCTGGATCTAATAGAAAGTGCCTGCGAAGTTTTAAATGATTTCATCAAAAACTGAATTTGTTACCCTTTTTTTAGATTCGATATTGACTTTTGTCATTACATTTAGTCAAGTGTTGACTAAATGTTTTAACGTAGAGGGGGGAATCGAGACGAGGGTCGTGGTGTATGTGCGTGCGTGCGTGCGTGCGTGCGTGTGTGTGTGTGTGTGTGTGTGTGTGTGTGTGTGTGTATGTGTCTGTGCGTGTGTGTATGTAGAGCGATTCAGACTAAACTACTGGACCGATCTTTATGAAATTTGACATGAGAGTTCCTGGGTATGAAATCCCCGAACGTTTTTTTCATTTTTTGGATAAATGTCTTTGATGACGTCATATCCGGCTTTTCGTGAAAGTTGAGGCGGCACTGTCACGCCCTCATTTTTCAACCAAATTGGTTGAAATTTTGGTCAAGTAATCTTCGACGAAGCCCGGACTTCGGTATTGCATTTCAGCTTGGTGGCTTTAAAATCAATTTATGACTTTGGTCATTAAAAATCTGAAAATTGTAAAAAAAAATAAAAATTTATAAAACGATCCAAATTTACGTTCATCGTATTCTCCATCATTTTCTGATTCCAAAAACATATAAATATGTTATATTTGGATTAAAAACAAGCTCTGAAAATTAAATATATAGAAATTATTATCAAAATTAAATTGTCCAAATCAATTTAAAAACACTTTCATCTTATTCCTTGTCTGTTCCTGATTCCAAAAACATATAGATATGATATGTTTGGATTAAAAACACGCTCAGAAAGTTAAAACAAAGAGAGGTACAGAAAAGTGTGCTATCCTTCTTAGCGCAACTACTACCCCGCTCTTCTTGTCAATTTCACTGCCTTTGCCATGAGCGGTGGACTGACGATGCTACGAGTATACGGTCTTGCTGAAAAATGGCATTGCGTTCAGTTTCATTCTGTGAGTTCGACAGCTACTTGACTAAATATTGTATTTTCGCCTTACGCGACTTGTTTTTAATTTCAATTCGAACATAAGAAGGGACTCGCACTTACATGTTCAACCCCAACCCCTTCTTCTTGATTATGGAGAAAAAATCCGTGTGTGTAGAATTTTTAAGGGGCAATTCTTGGTCAACTTTGCATCTTTTGCGACCTATTTGTCCCCTTATTAATGAATTTGTTAATTAGAATACTTATTCAACATTCATAAACCTTAGGTTACACTCGTTGGATAGGGATTAACCGCCAGCAGAAAGCTTGTTTTTTAAAAGTGAAAGCATTTTGCATACCATATTCATTTATGATTGTAAAATGTCTTTGAAAGTGGTGCTAACATTTTCAAAACGTATCCGTGTATGTGTGTGGCCAAATCTTAAGTTACATTGGACACACCCACCAGATGTGTGTGTTTGTGTGTGTGTGTGTGTGTGTGTGTGTGTGTGTGTGTGTGTGTGTGTGTGTGTGACACGGTGTGTGTGTGCCAGTGTTGTGTGTGTGTGTGTGTGTGTGTCAGTGTGTGTG
>NW_027128830.1:0-12013 GCF_037325665.1 Littorina saxatilis
ATTTATATATCCAGCACAACATGCAATTCATTAACTTTTGACCCTAACCTTTAACACTTCCCAAAATAAATCTTTGGTGGACATTGCATCGACGCTGTTCATTTTGAATGAACATTTTTCTTGTTTGTACTTGTCAACGCAATGATTGCATTGTTGTTATTTATGTGTGTGAGTGTGAGTGTGAGTGTGTGTGTGTGTGTGTGTGTGTGTGTGTGTGTGTGTGTGTTTGTTTGTGTGTGTGTGTGTGTGTGTGTGTGTGTGTGTGTGAGTGTGTGGGCGTGCGTACGTGCGTACGTGCGTGCGTGCGTTCGTGCGTGCGTACGTGCGTGTGCTGATGTTTTGTATGTTTCCAATTGATGTTGAGATTGTGAGCCGAACTGGGCAAGTGTGTGTGTGTGTGTGTGTGTGTGTGTGTGTGTGTGTGTGTGTGTGTGTGTGTGGTGTGTGTGTGTGTGTGTGTGGTGTGTGTGTGTGGTGTGTGTGTGTGTGTGAGTGTGTGTGTGTGTGTGTGTGTGTGTGTGTGTGTTTCGCAGGAAGGACTGGGCTTTAACCTCGATCTCGATCTTACTGGCTTTGCTTCCGGTACACTTTTTTGCCCATTGTCTACATCATGACACCTTTTTTGTTCGGGCTTAATACCGCACAGTCAAATAGCCACGGGCACAGTTTTATGCTTAGCTAAGTGGTTTTGATGTTCAAATCGTTCTGAGCGGTTGGGATGGTTTCTTACAATTGGCAAAGAAGAGTGATTTTATGAAGCTCGGCAGGGTAGAGTAGGGTGAAAGAATGACAGACAGACAGACAGACAGACAGACAGACAGGGTAAAAAAAAATTGAGTGCCACGTTCATTTTTCCGCCTGAGACAGTAAGAATACTACTACTAATAATAAAACATCCTTTTATAGCGCTGTTCACCGCCAAATGGCAGTCTTATGGCGCTTTACATTAGACATTAAAATTTAACATTTTACATATAAAAAGTTTTCTCGTAAGAAATAACATACAAGCATTGAACAACATTCATAGACAACGACCACTTATAGTTATATAAGATAATCTAGAAGAAATTTTTTTTTAAAAGATAAAAACAAAAACACGTTTCAGTTCTCTACAGATCGACCATATTGTTACACAGTCATGTTCACCGTCGTGCTGCCATGCTCTATTTCTTTACAACAGAGGACCTTGAATTATGGAGTAAAAATCGAAATAGTACAAAAGACGAAGACAGCGAAAGAGAGTCACAAAGAGAAGCTAATCAAGAACTATATTCACAAACGTTAATTTCTTTGACACGCCAGTGGAAACAGGATAGAATGAAAAGAAAAGATTTGAAAAAAATCAAATGTAAAATACATAAACGAATAAAGAACAGATCAGAACTGAAAGTCCCTAGCAGGAAGTTTAAAACAATGGGCATTGGTGTTACTGAGTAGGCGCATTATTCCCACGAATTGTTTTCATATTAATGAAACCAACTGTTCGTCTTGACATGTGCGCATCAGAGAGCGTTACCCTCTTCTTTTGGAAATGCCAAATGCATAGGCTGTTTTATGCCTGGGTCTCACATATACGATTTTTCGGAAGTGTCGGGGATAGTTAAGTCGGCTAGGTCGGAAGTGTCGGATGCAAATTCGGCTCCAAATTTCACTCCCGACCTGTCCTTACGACTGATCCGACCATGTAGCCGACAAGCAGACGACAACCACCCGACTTTAGGGCCGACAAATCCGACATGTGTCCAGACACTTCCGACTGCAGTAACGACAATTCCGACTGCAGTTACGACAGGCCCGATTATTAGCTGAAAAACTTCCGAACAATAGCCGACTCTCACGACCAGTGTAACGACTAAACCGACTAGCTAACGACTGTCCTAACGACAAATCAGACTGCCCTAACGACAAATCAGACACCATTACGACTAATTCGAACGACACTGTGCTACCGACAAATCCGACCACTCTTACGAGTCTTCCGACTACCGCGCGATACCGTTACGACTAATCAGAATCGCCTTACGACTAACCCGACACGCTTACGACAACCACCCGACAAATTTCTATTCGTCTGAGTCGGGAGGCTCTTCCGACTGTTTTGAACATGTTCAAAACAGTCTGAAGGGCCTTCCGAACTAACCGACTTTTCAAAAACAAAATTGCTAATTCTCACGAACTCTCCGACCTCTTCCGACTTCAAGCCGACTACCTAAAGTCGGGTGACATTCGTAGATGTGAGACCGGGGCATAACAGATATACAGATAGATTCCGTTCGCCTCCTCCTATCTTTGAGACCATACAACGCGTGTTTGTTTGTTTGTTTGTTTGCTTTTTGTTTGTTTGTGTGTCTGTTTGTTTGTTTGTGTGTTTGTTAGTTGTTGTTTTTATATTTTGTCAAGTTTTGACTAAATATTTTAACATCGAGGGGGAATCG
Organism: Littorina saxatilis; assembly: GCF_037325665.1. Lineage (NCBI taxonomy): Eukaryota > Metazoa > Mollusca > Gastropoda > Littorinimorpha > Littorinidae > Littorina > Littorina saxatilis. The sequence goes on from NW_027128830.1 coordinate 2,436, forward strand.
AAACGAGGGTCGTGGTGTATGTGCGTGTGTCTGTGTGTCTGTGTGTCTGTGTGTCTGTGTGTGTGTGTGTGTGTGTAGAGCGATTCAGACTAAACTACTGGACCGATCTTTATGAAATTTGACATGAGAGTTCCTGGGTATGAAATCCCCGAACGTTTTTTTTCATTTTTTGGATAAATGTCTTTGATGACGTCATATCCGGCTTTTCGTGAAAGTTGAGGCGGCACTGTCACGCCCTCATTTTTCAACCAAATTGGTTGAAATTTTGGTCAAGTAATCTTCGACAAAGCCCGGACTTCGGTATTGCATTTCAGTTTGGTGGCTTAAAAATTAATTAATGACTTTGGTCATTAAAAATCTGAAAATTGTAAAAAAAAAATAAAAATTTATAAAACGATCCAAATTTACGTTTATCTTATTCTCCATCATTTGCTGATTCCAAAAACATATAAATATGTTATATTCGGATTAAAAACAAGCTCTGAAAATTAAATATATAAAAATTATTATCAAAATTAAATTGTCCAAATCAATTTAAAAACACTTTCATCTTATTCCTTGTCGGTTCCTGATTCCAAAAACATATAGATATGATATGTTTGGATTAAAAACACGCTCAGAAAGTTAACACAAAGAGAGGTACAGAAAAGCGTGCTATCCTTCTTAGCGCAACTACTACCCTGCTCTTCTTGTCAATTTCACTGCCTTTGCCATGAGCGGTGGACTGACGATGCTACGAGTATACGGTCTTGCTGAAAAATGGCATTGCGTTCAGTTTCATTCTGTGAGTTCGACAGCTACTTGACTAAATATTGTATTTTCGCCTTACGCGACTTGTTTGTTTGTTATATTTAGTCAAGTTTTGACTAAATATTTTAACATCGAGGGGGAATCGAAACGAGGGTCGGGGTGTTTGTGCGTGTGTCTGTGTGTGTGTGTGTCTGTGTGTGTGTGTGTGTGTGTGTGTGTGTAGAGCGATTCAGACTAAACTACTGGACCGATCTTTATGAAATTTGACACGAGAGTTCCTGGGTATGAAATCCCCGAACGTTTTTTTTCATTTTTTGGATAAATGTCTTTGATGACGTCATATCCGGCTTTTCGTGAAAGTTGAGGCGGCACTGTCACGCCCTCATTTTTCAACCAAATTTATTGAAATTTTGGTCAAATAATCTTCGACGAAGCCCGGACTTCGGTATTGCATTTCAGCCTGGTGGCCTAAAAATTAATTAATGACTTTGGTCATTAAAAATCTGAAAATTGTAAAAAAAAAATAAAAATTTATAAAACGATCCAAATTTACGTTTATCTTATTCTCCATCATTTGCTGATTCCAAAAACATATAAATATGTTATATTCGGATTAAAAACAAGCTCTGAAAATTAAATATATAAAAATTATTATCAAAATTAAATTGTCCAAATCAATTTAAAAACACTTTCATCTTATTCCTTGTCGGTTCCTGATTCCAAAAACATATAGATATGATATGTTTGGATTAAAAACACGCTCAGAAAGTTAACACAAAGAGAGGTACAGAAAAGCGTGCTATCCTTCTTAGCGCAACTACTACCCCGCTCTTCTTGTCAATTTCACTGCCTTTGCCATGAGCGGTGGACTGACGATGCTACGAGTATACGGTCTTGCTGAAAAATGGCATTGCGTTCAGTTTCATTCTGTGAGTTCGACAGCTACTTGACTAAATATTGTATTTTCGCCTTACGCGACTTGTTTTTTACATTTAGTCAAGTTTTGACTAAATGTTTTAACATAGAGGGGGAATCGAGACGAGGGTCGTGGTGCATGTGTGTGTGTGTGTGTGTGTGTGTGTGTGTGTGTGTGTGTGTGTGTGTGTTTGTCTGTCTGTGTGTGTGTGTAGAGCGATTCAGACTAAACTACTGGACCGATCTTTATGAAATTTGACATGAGAGTTCCTGGGAATGATATTCCCGGCCATTTTTTTAATTTTTGCGATAAATGTCTTTGATGACGTCATATCTGGCTTTTTGTAAAAACATTGAGGCGGCACTGTCACACCCTCATTTTTCAATCAAATTGATTGAAATTTTGGCCAAGCAATCTTCGACAAAGGCCGGACTTCGGTATTGCATTTCAGTTTGGTGGCTTAAAAATTAATTAATGACTTTGGTCATTAAAAATCTGAAAATTGTATAATAAAAAATAAAAAATTATAAAACGATCCAAATTTACGTTCATCTTATTCTTCATCATTTTCTGATTCCAAAAACATATAAATATGTTATATTTGGATTAAAAACAAGCTCTGAAAATTAAAAAAAATTTAAATTATGATCAAAATTAAATGTCCAAAATCGTTTCAAAAACTATTTCATCTTATTCCTTGTCGGTTCCTGATTCCAAAAACATATAGATATGATATGTTTGGATTAAAAACACGCTCAGAAAGTTAAAACGAAGAGAGGTACAGTAAAGCGTGCTATGAAGCACAGCGCAACCGCTGCCGCGCCAAACAGGCTCGTCAATTTCACTGCCTTTTGCACTAGCGGCGGACTACGTTCAGTTTCATTCTGTGAGTTCCACAGCTTGACTAAATGTAGTAATTTCGCCTTACGCGACTTGTTTGGTTGTTTGTTTGTATCTTCTTCCTTTTGAGCTACACTTTTGGTACCAATAGCTTGTTATGCTGACTCGGTTCCAGATTCGCAGATTTTTGGCTTCTACTGAAGGGTTCGGTCCTTCCACCAGAGGCCATTATGTACACTGCAATTGGTCCATCCAGCCGTGTATTCACATGGAATACTAGCATACTGCATATTGGACACTTACTAAACAAAATAGTTTACCTGGGAATTTGTGTGGGAATTATTTTCTTTACCGACACCTGCGTGTCCATCAGGGAAAATCATTCCGCAAAGTGATCTTCTTATTCTGCACGGCACGCAGGCATATGCTGTTGCCTTCTGGGATGTGCCAAGAGTGAAGGATGTTCTTATCTCACAGGTCTTGGTTGCTGTACATGATCGGTCATACGGGATGAACGGTAGGCTACATTTCGATATAATTAAAGTCTCCCACCTCCTCCGCCCGCCCCCCCCCCCGCCCCCCTCCCCCCCGCCCCCCAACCGCTAGAACGACGATTCATGCAACCACCACTGATTTTCTCTTACACTCAGTAATCACGTTATTGCAACGCCGTACACAATGCCACACCAGAGACATTCCCATGACGAAAATGTCAGACTAGAAAATATATATATATGTAAAATATCAGAAGTTGTGAAAGAAACAATTAAAAGTCAGCAGAGACTTTCTTTTGACTAATATATATATATATATATATATTACAATGTAATTTAGTATCACAACTATAGTACCACACATACACAGGAACACACAGCGCACCAGCACATGTAGTAACACAGAACACATAATGGCTCAAACATTTGCTGGCACCGGTACGTATGAGTTACCAGCAAAACATATTATTTTGACTAATACTGCTCTGTCAACTGCCGCGGAACAGAGAAAGAGAGAGAAAGAGAGAGAGAGAGAGAGAGAGAGAGAGAGAGAGAGAGAGAGAGAGAGAGAGAGAGAGAGAGAGAGAGAGAGAGAGAGAGAGAGAGAGAGAGAGAGAGAGAGAGAGAGAGAGAGAGGGGGGGGGTAGAAAAAGACTAATCCGCTCTGTTCCATATTGGTGACCTTTCGACACGAACCGAATGTCTTTCCCAATAGCACGAGGCAGCTCTGCCCATAGACTATATTATGCCCCTTAGCAATGGCAAGTTCTTGAAGTTGAATTAATTTTTTTGCTGGCTGATACATTAGCTGATCTGCCTGTTAGTCATTGGAGTTCTGATTTTTAAATGAAGAAAGTTATGTGTTTTTTCATTGTGTGTTTTCGAGTTCTAAATGTAAAATGTCGCATAGTTATGTAGTCTATATGCTGAGTTCGAAAAGAGTCGTGACATAGAATACATATACGTTGAGTTGGCATAGAATAAATGTGGTCCTTGGCAATAAACCATGGGAAGTGTGTGGTTAAATGTCAGTCTGTGTAGCTAAATTCATGAAACTGTTGTATAACAAAACCCGTGACATAGATTAAATGTGAACATTTTAGTACTCCTTTTTTCATCTTCAATGTTGCTGTGCTTTCCAAAATATTGTATGTATATACGGCGTTTATATAAATCTTTTCCCCTAACCGACATATACACATTTTAGTCACTCGATCGGACCTATACTTCTGACGAAAATGTGAAAATGTTAATTTTGAAAAGAAAGAAGAAAAGAAACTGTAACATTAAGTGTACAGACACACAATAGAAGATTTTATTTATCATGGCAGAAGATATCAAAAAATTTTCTGAACCTCATAATCGTGTGCTCTAACATTCCGTTGCAATAAATAAAAAAAATCTAAGGTCATTTGTATCGACAGGGGGTACATGCATTTTGAACGTGTCCGAGCCAATGAACTTCGAAAGTGAACACAACTTTAATAACAGGTACCCCACAATAGTGTCAGTAAAAATACAAACCTTTGTATCACAGAATCCTCACAAGAATGAACTTCTAAAAAAAATCACTTTTTCCAGAATTCCAGGTCATAAGAATCCAAAAATTGGTCAACTCTTACAAGTGACACCCACCATGAACGAACCTTGTCACAGCCAAACACACCCTTGGTACCAGGACACTGGCATAGAAACTTTCTCCAGTGCGAACGTTCCAAACCCACACTCACACACACACAAGAAGAATGGAAAGAAAATCAGTCCCTCGTCACAGAAAAGAAACGGGACCCCTTTTCACCGAGTGAGAACTTTCCAAAGTTCCAGCTGGGTCCGACACCCTACCCACCCAGCAGGCTTTTGACGAGTGGAGTCTCTCCAAGAGTTTCTCCACGCTACCGTGACTGCGGGCTGCCTGGTATTGAACTGTGCGTGAGTCAGTGAGTGTGTGACAGAGTGTGCGAGTGTGAGTCTCACCGCTTAGTGTTGAGCTGTGGGGCGACTGTGCATTTGCATTAAGAGAGAACAGAGCGCTACCGTGGATTGAAGGGATTGTCATATAATTATTTGTGAGGTTAGTTTCGTCGTCTGACGACAGCTGGGGTAACAATGACTGACTGCAGATGCTAATCAGGAGATGAACTACCTATTGTTAATTATGGACGAAAGGGATTGGGTATAAGTATTTATTTCTGTCAGTATACGTACGTACATGCTGACGTGGACGAGAGAGGGAGGGACAGAGAGAAAAAGAGAGAGAAAGAGACAGACAGACAGACAGACAGGCAGGCAGGCAGGCAGGCAGGCAGGCAGAAAGACAGAAACAGAGAGACAGACCGACAGGCAGACAGGCAGACAGGCAGTAAGACAGAAACAGAGAGACAGACAGACAGACAGACAGGCAGGCAGGCAGGCAGGCAGGCAGAAAGACAGAAACAGAGAGACAGACCGACAGGCAGGCAAGCAGGCAGGCAGGCAGGCAGGCAGGCAGGCAGAAAGACAGAAACAGAGAGACAGACCGACAGGCAGGCAGGCAGGCAGGCAGGCAGGCAGGCAGAAAGACAGAAACAGGAAGACAGACAGAAAGAGACAGACAGCCACAGAGAGAGGAACAGACAGACGAATTGACGGACTGATCATGAGAATAAAATGTTATCCTGAATCTTCTTTTCTTCGTCTAAGCGTGACACACACATTAATCTGTCTGTCTGTCTGTCTGTACGTGTCCCCCCCTCTCTCTCTCTCTCTCTCTCTCTCTCTCTCTCTCTCTCTCTCTCTCTCTCTCTCTCTCTCTCAAAATGCACCATGTAAGCACTACCAAACACGCACCAACGTCGAACCTGTTCATCTTCCCAGTATCACTCATGGTCGCACTTCGTTCCTGCCAGCACAAAGAAAAAGCAGCAATCCAATCAAAAGAAACGTCCTCCGAGATGTACAGTGCAGGTGCCCGTTGATTAATGTGCGACACATTAAAGCTACAGGCCTCCCTGGGTAAAAAAACAACAACAACAATTAAATCAACATCTCACATCAGGCCAGGCTCTTGAGATAAGATTTGTTTGTTTGTTTGTTTGTTTAACGCCCAGCCGACCACGAAGGGCCATATCAGGGCGGTGCTGCTTTGACATATAACGTGCGCCACACACAAGACAGAAGTCGCAGCACAGGCTTCATGTCTCACCCAGTCACATTATTCTGACACCGGACCAACCAGTCTTGAGATAAGACCATTCCTCTATTTGGAGACATACGACAAATCAGCATCTTGAGTGCTTTCTGTGCAGAGTAGGATTTTGTTTTAAAGATTTGATTTCTAAACGGACACAATTGTCAACTGGTGAAATTAATTTATAAACAAATTACTGTGCACAAAACGCAGTCAGGATGTAAGTTCTGGTATTTGTCCAAGTGGAGGGATGGTCATATCCAATTCAAAAGACAGGACAGACCAGAGATAGTGAGCAGAACCGTTTTCAGAGGAAGGATGTGATATATTTGAGTGATTTTAGTGCAATATTTAGTTCTTAGTAAATGTGGTGTATGCTATATCTGCAACCGCCCGATACTGCGTGGCAATTTTCATGGTTTCTGTAAGAACAGTAACATCTTGAGTCTTGAGTCTTGGGACTTGCGCGAGGACTATGCCTGTAAGGCATTCAACATTACGGGGGAGGGAAAGTGCCTCTCAAAGGGTGAACGGCGTCCAAACCGATGGAACCGGAGATCAATGTACATCTCATCTGAGACGAATGGTACGTGCATAGGCTTACATCAGGGAGTTTTAGTCGTGGTGAACATAGTTTGCTCACTTTAGGGTCAGCAATTTGCCCGTTTTCTTGTGTATTTAATCCTCTCTTTTTTATTTAAAATTCAGTCACAACCACGACACATCCGATGTTATTTTTTTTTTGTTTTTTGTTTTTTGTTACATGTATATATGCTTTACATTACATAGACAAGTTGAAAAAATTCATAAAACAGAACATGGCTTGGTGGTCGCAGTATCAAGAGTATCCGATTTTCTAAATCGACATATCTAAGCGATTGGCTTAATTATCCCCACATCCACGATAAACATATTTTACTCCTGCACGGCTTTCAATGTTGACATTTCGGCGTGCAACAGAGTCATATGAATAAGGGTAAAATTACCGAACGAAAGGCCAATCAATCGAACACACCTGACTGGTGCCAATGGACCAATCAACGAATCGACCAACTCGACTAATGGACGACCAACCCGTTAACCAACCAACAGCACAGCAAACACCCACCCCTACAAAGAACGTTGTACTGTACAACTAAACATCCTCAAAATTGGATGGCAGACTCCGCAGAAAGGGGGATAATAGAAAATAACACATGGAACCAATCCCAGGGGTAAAACAAAAAGACCAATGACCAATGAGACATAAGATGACTGAAAATGGCGACGGCTGATTAGGAGGAAGAAAGATTTAGTGGAGACAAAAGAAATGTGTCAGTAACTATACTCTTGTCCCCCTAATTTCTGTTGGACTGGACATTCAAAGTAAAGCAGTTATGTTGAGATAATCCACTCTTCCTGGCATTAATCTGTACGGATAAACGAACAGGACGGGCGGGGATGTAGCTCAGTCGGTAGCGCGCTGGATTTGTATCCAGTTGGCCGCTGTCAGCGTGAGTTCGTCCCCACGTTCGGCGAGAGATTTATTTCTCAGAGTCAACTTTGTGTGCAGACTTTCCTCGGTGTCCGAACACCCCCGTGTGTACACGCAAGCACAAGACCAAGTGCGCAACGAAAAAGATCCTGTAATCCATGTCAGAGTTCGGTGGGTTATAGAAACACGAAAATACCCAGCATGCTTCCTCCGAAAACGGCGTATGGCTGCCTAAATGGCGGGGGTAAAAAACGGTCATACACGTACAATTCCACTCGTGCAAAAAACACGAGTGTACGTGGGAGTTTCAGCCCACGAACGCAGAAGAAGAAGAACGAACAGGAGAACTAAACAATGTTGCCCTTCCACAGGTAGCTCAGTTGGTAGAGCACTTGACTTGTGATCGGAAGGTCGCGGGTTCGAATTCGGGCCGGGACGGACACGGGTCAACTTTATGTGTAGACCCAGAGACGGAAGCCATGTCCCACCCCCGTGTCATCACAATGGCACGTAAAAGACCTTGGTCATTCTGCCATAAGTGCAGGTGGCTGAATACACCTAAACACGCAGACACCTGGGTAGCGCGACTCCGTTGCTGCTGGGAGGAAGCGACCCGAATTTCCCAGCGATGGGACAATAAAGTAATGAAAATGAAAATGAAAAAATGAAATAATACTGTCCTCTTGATTTTTGTTTTGACAATGAAAGAACATCTGTCTGGGCGGGGATGTAGCTCAGTCGGTAGCGCTTTTTCCTTTTATTGTTACATGTTTGTCTACCATAATTTACCATTATCATTTTGACATTATTTCAAACTTGTTATATTAAAATCGTCCGCCAAATTTCATTTGCTTTTAAGAGTACGCTCATAAGCTTAGCTTGTTGTGCTCCATGTTCCTAATTTCATGTATATGCGGCAATAGTACCAATGAAATTTATACAAACGTTACCCAGCTACAACATTAAAGGCTGACATAGTCCTATTTAATTATTTTAATTACTTCCAGGGCTTTTCCCATCGTTGCGAGGATGTATAAATTAAGCTTCCTGCAAAGTTTTAGGTTTGAAGTCCTTACCAATTACGATAAATAATTGATTCTTTATTGCATTGTTTAGCAACAGTGTTCCAGGTCTTGGGCTATTTTTAGACCGTTGACGTCACTTCGTGACGTTTCGTAAACCAAAGATGCCGTTTGAGACTGTTCTGTTTACATTCGACACTATCAACACCACTTTGCAATACTGAAATAATTTTTTCTGTGTTCGAAAGCTACGACAGCCAATCGTTATTATATCCCCTTAGGTACAGTTTTATAACATTATTGGCACATGTAAACAATATGAATTAAGTAATGAACGCTACGAATATGGCAGCCTTTAAGCATGCACACCCTACTTTTTTTTAATTTTTTTTTTTAAGCAAGACTTTTAAAGGTTATACATTTAATATGCAATACAGCAAGCAGATAGGTGTCCGACTTTTTGTTATAGTGTCTGCGCCTTTATTTCATGTATTTGTTTTGCTCATCAACACACAGTCGCCAAAACAGTGTTAAACCCGAGTGGTGCAACCGCTCCACACCTACAGACCTGCATACATGTACACCTACAGGCTTTGCTGGCACTGGCATGAAACGGACAGGTAAAGGGTTGTTACGTTGCTGGCTCAATGGCAGCTTTTGTCAGGCCGGTGCCCGAGGCAAACCAGGCGTGAATAGCGTCGTTATGAACACACGCACCGAGTGTGAAGCTCTCGACCTCACCGTCAAAAACATGGTCGTCGTCGAGCTGATCCGCGTAGACTTTGGGACTTTCTGTTCGGGTTCTAGACCACCAGGGTTTTGTTTCTATGCTTACTTGGTTGGTTGGTTGGTAGGTTGGTTGGTTGGTTGGTTGGTTGGTTGGTTGGTTGGTAGGTTGACACTCCTGATGAAAGAT
>NW_027128831.1:0-5000 GCF_037325665.1 Littorina saxatilis
TGTCATGGGCACAAAGAGACAGTCAAACACAGCAACCACAAACGAAATCATTCACTGTCAAGTTTGTCCTTCGTCCTATTCTTTCTTTGCGTATTCTGTTCTTCTTCGTATACATGTTTTCGTTAAACCCCCTAGTGAAGGGAGGTAATCTGCAAGCTACTTGTATGGCACTCCGGAGAGCAAGAAAGTTTGCTGAAGTTTCCTTGTTGTTGTTCAAAAAGTGCACTGAATGCAAAGATGAAGAAGTTGAGTGGTAGGCCTACAGTTACAGTCAGGTCAGGGTCTTCAGTGCGAGTGTGCATGCAACTTATTGAGTTTTTCCACGCGTTGGAGGGAAATTTGAGGAGATGGGTGTGCATTTTTCTAGCCCTTTTCTCGCAAGGGGAGAACGGTGACTTTCCGATACTCTCTCGAGTGCCGTAAGAGTTGCCTACAGATTATCGCCCGTCTCTCTCACTCTCTCTCTCTCTCTCTCTCTCTCCCAAGAAATGACTTGGACCACCGAGAGCAGACCGAGGTGTTTTTTTCCCTTCACCCGTCCCATACTCCAACCGCCCCCCCCCCCCCCTCCCTCCCTCCCCAATAATTTTTTTTTAAACAACAACAAAAAACAACACTCACCCCCCTCCCTCCTCACACACTCACCCACACTTTCTTTTTATATTTAGTCAAGTGTTGACTAAATGTTTTAACATAGAGGGGGAATCGAGACGAGGGTCGTGGTGTATGTGTGTGTGTCTGTCTGTCTGTGCGTGTGTGTGTGTAGAGCGATTCAGACCAAACTACTGGACCGATATTTATGAAATTTGACATGAGAGTTCCTGAGAATGATATCCCCGGACGTTTTTTTTTTCATTTTTTCGATAAATACTTTTGATCACGTCATATCCGGCTTTTTGTAAAAGTTGAGGCGGCACTGTCACACCCTCATTTTTCAATCAAATTGATTGACATTTTTGTAAAGCAATCTTCGACGAAGGCCGGACTTCGGTATTGCATTTCAGCTTGGTGGCTTAAAAATTGATTAATGACTTTGGTCATTAAATATCTGAAAATTGTAATAATTTTTTTTTATATATATAAAACGATCCAAATTTACGTTCATCTTATTCTACATCATTTCCTGATTCCAAAAACATGTCAATATGTTATATTTGGATTAAAAACAAGCTCTGAAAAATAAAAATATACAAATTATGATCAAAATTAAATTTTCGAAATCGATTTAAAAACAATTTCCTCTTATTCCTTGTCGGTTCCTGATTCCAAAAACATATAGATATGATATGTTTGGATTAAAAACACGCCCAGAAAGTTAAAACGAAGAGAGGTACAGAAAAGCGTGCTATGCAGCACAACGAAACCACTACCGCGCTGAACAGGCTCGTCAGTTTCACTCCGTTTTGCACAAGCGGCGGACTACGGTCATTGTGAAAAAATGCAGTGCGTTCAGTTTCATTCTCTGAGTTCCACAGCTTGACTAAATGTAGTAATTTCGTCTTACGCGACTTGTTAATAGTTATATCCTTACCATTGTTCACCTACACCCTCTCTTCCTCTTCCTACTTCTCGCCACGGCAGTGAGTTGTTGAAGAGTCTTAACTCATCAGTAGACCAAAGCAGAGGTTGTTTTGTGTTTGATAGACCTATCGATAGTCCAAGCTCTCAGAAAATGCTCTCGTAAACTTCGAAGCATAGCAAGGCATGAGCTGCGAAGACTGGATGCTTGAAGTTCTCGCGACTTTCGAAGCGTTCAACAAAGATCATGTCTCGCGGGATCTCGCGGGTATCTCGCGAGAGCTGCTTAGACACCGAAAAGGTCTATGAATACTTCTCCCCCTTTTCTTCCTCCTCCGCCTTCTCTTTCCGCTTCTCCCCCTCTCGCTCCACCTTGTCTTTCCTGCATGTCTCTGTCTCTCGGTCTGTCCCAAGAAGTCACTCAATCCACCGGTACCCAGAGAAGATGTGTCGAGTTCTTTTTTCGAGCCAGGCTGTTGATACAGCACTTGATGACTTCCAAATGAACCGCGTCCCCCTACCTAGCAGATTTCCCCCGGGGCCCCCGTCTCTCAATCAAAGATCAAACGCTTCGACGTCGGCTTCTGAAGCAGCCCACAGACTCGTGGACAGGCTCCAGGTCGTATGCTTTGAAGTCAAGTTTCGAACTGAAGAGAGTTCCACAGAAAAAGGCGACGAGATCCAAAAAGGATATCTTATTGTTATTTAAAATAGTGGTTGCATGTTGTGCTGTTGTCGCGAACGTCTGCAGTGTCTCAGCTTAAATCCCTCATCTACCCCCCCCCCCTCCTCCCCACACCCTGTTCTTCTACTTCTTCTGAAGTATGTCTCTACCTGTGTTTTTGTATCCTCTCTGTTTTTGTTCTCTCTCTCTGTCTCTGTCTCTGTCTCTCTCTCTCTGTCTCTCTCTCTCTGTCTCTGTCTCTGTCTCTCTCTCTGTCTCTCTCTGTCTCTCTCTGTCTCTCTCTCTTTCTCCCTTTCTCTCTCTTTGTCTCTCTGTCTCTGTCTCTCTCTTTCTCTCTCTCTGTCTCTCCCTCTCTCTCTTCTCCTCTCTCTCTCTCTTTCTCTCTCTCTCTCTCTCTCTCTCTCTCTCTCTCTCTCTCTCTCTCTCTCTCTCTCTCTCTCTCTTTCAAACTTATTACGCTTCATTTTCTATTAAGGAAAGAGATTTCTTTTCAGAATTTGCAATAGACAAATGACAGAATGACCTCTTTTGGGTGTGTGTGGGTTGCGAAAGAGTGAATACTCTTTCTTTTAGTGAGGCAAACTTTCCACACGTGCAGCTTGTCCACGTGGTTCAGACATACCCCTCGCTTGTGACTGACCTAATATGTCACGTGGGAAAGCTTGACTTAATTAAAACCCCGACAGAGTTTTTCCAAATATCGTCAATTACGAGGACACGACATCGACTCCATATGCGCCTTTATGCGGCCTTGCTAGATTCGACCATTGCCACAATGTCAACTATCTGTGACTGCCTCGGAGGTAAAGTACCGTGTGTGTGTGTCATGAATTGTTGAACAACAACCACAATGGGTTTAAAGCACGAAAAGCGGCGATGAATTGTTAAAGCTACACTTGACAAGAGCGCATGAGTTGTTAAAGCGTTACTCCAAAAGCGCATCAATTGTTGAAAGGATACTGACAAAAGCGCATCAACTGGTTAGTGGATATTGCCAAAAGCGCATCAACAGACGATGTTCGGAAATAGCTCTGCCGAAAGAACGTTCATGTGAAAGAGACAAGGGGAGATTTTAATATTAACAATATTCCCATGGTAAGAGATGGGTGGTGCAATGGATCCAACATTCCATGGTTGTTATTCGAACTTGTCGTTAAACAACGATTCCCTTTTAAAACTCTAAAATCCTAATTTTCTCCGTGTGATAGTTGCATATTTTAAGCGACTTTTTTCAGTAGTACGAATGCGGGCAAGAAATTGAAAAGTTTCCATTTTACTAATAGAGCAGACCCCTTGCTTTCCTTGAAACCCAAAGTGAAACGAATAACATGAACCACGATTATCCAAGAATAGGACCGGTAAAAGCACCTATAGTACGTCATTCAAGCGATTCATCACAAAAGAAATCAAGTACAACGTTCAAAATTATTGGGTTAACTTCTTCTTCTTCTTCGTACGACGGTTGTGTCAGACTCGGAATCTGGAGGATGCCATGAACATGGACGTTCTTTCCAGGTCCTCCAGTGCTCCCCACATTTTGGTCCTCAGATCTGTTGGGTCAGGCCATGTCTGGATCCGCAGTTGGTATTGGGTTAACGTATTTCACGAATAAAAATTGCCACGTGACAGACTCCAACGCGGTCAAACCGATCGCTCATTTCAGATTTCATTGTGCTGATGACTGATGACCATTTCTGAGCCTATACATTCTACTACCGATTTTTGTTCTTTGTCAACCCGCCTCGACCATCTCAAACCACTACAAGCACCACCAGCCCTGAAAGTCGAAAAAACGGTGCACTACCCTTTGGCTAGTGATTCTGAAAATGTACTAGCCAGAGGGCAAACTTTACTAGCCAAACCAACCATTTGTTTGAGCAACTTGACTCGCATTTGGCGAGTAGATGGACATTTCTACTCGCCAGTTACATGTTTCTACTCGCCATGGCCAATAGAATACTCGCCACTTTTGAGCAACTTGACTCGCATTTGGCGAGTAGATGAACATTTCTACTCGCCAGTTACATGTTTCTACTCGCCATGGCCAATAGAATACTCGCCACTTTTGAGCAACTTGACTCGCATTTGGCGAGTAGATGAACATTTCTACTCGCCAGTTACATGTTTCTACTCGCCATGGCCAATAGAATACTCGCCACTTTTGAGCAACTTGACTCGCATTTGGCGAGTAGATGAACATTTCTACTCGCCAGTTACATGTTTCTACTCGCCATGGCCAATAGAATACTCGCCACTTTCAGGCCTGACCACCAGCACCTTTACGAACACCCGAACCCGAACCCCTTTATTGGCCTAGTGGTAAGGCGTCCGCCCCGTGATCGGGAGGTCGTGGGTTCGAACCCCGGCCGGGTCATACCTAAGACTTTAAAATTGGTAATCTAGTGGCTGCTCCGCCTGGCGTCTGGCATTATGGGGTTAGTGCTAGAACTGGTTGGTCCGGTGTCAGAATAATGTGACTGGGTGAGACATGAAGCCTTGTGTGTGGCGCACGTTATATGTCAAAGCAGCACAGCCCTGATATGGCCCTTCGTGGTCGGCTGGGCGTTTAAGCCAACAAACAAACAAACAAACAAACCCCTTTATTGGCATCCCTCCTTTCAAATCCCGTTTAACACCCCCACCCCACCCCCTTCTACGGATAATGTTACCTTTCTCTCACCATCACAAACACTACCACAACCCCCCTATACCACGCCACAACAACCCACACATAAAACGGTATTTCAAAGAAATCCTTCTTCTCGAAACTCCTCAAACTCCACCTCCGCTTATTATT
>NW_027128831.1:10000-12454 GCF_037325665.1 Littorina saxatilis
AAAAAAAAAAAAAAAAAAAAACGTGTGCAGAAAACGCAATGAAAGCGAAATCGCCCGAGTCGCACACTTATTTCCCTGTCAAGTAGGTTTAATTTGTACACATTAGAAAAAAAATAAAAAATAAATGATTGCCTACCTTTCTACCCTATTTTTTTTGGCTATGTTACCGTAACCACACCTATTTTTGAGTCACTTGAGAAAAAGTGACTCTATGTAATCGGTCAGTGTTAGTCTGTCCGGCCGGCCGTCCGGCCGGCCGTCCGTAGACACCACCTTAACGTTGGACTTTTCTCGGAAACTATCAAAGCTCATATTTTGTTTAGTCGTGACCTCCAATGACCTCTACACTTTAACGATGGTTTCGTTGACCTTTGACCTTTTTCAAGGTCACAGGTCAGCGTCAAAGGAAAAATTAGACATTTTATATCTTTGACAAAGTTCATCGGATGTGATTGAAACTTTGTAGGATTATTCTTTACATCAAAGTATTTACATCTGTAGCCTTTTACGAACGTTATCAGAAAAACAAGGGAGATAACTAGCCTTTTCTGTTCGGCAACACACAACTTAACGTTGGGCTTTTCTCGGAAACTATAAAAGTGACCGGGCTCAAATTTTATGTGAACGTGACTCCCAGTGACCTCTACACTTTGACGTCTGCTTTGGTGACCTTTGACCTTTTTCAAGGTCACAGGTATGTCTTGAAGGAAAAAAATTGAAATATCATATCTCTGAAACTATTCATCGGATTTGATTCAAACTTTATAGGATTATTCTTTACATCAAATTATTTACATCTGTATTGTATTGTGAATAGCAATTTCTTCCTGTCCATCTGATGCCTCATATAATATTCAGAACTGCGAAAGTGACTCGATCGAGCGTTTGCTCTTCTTGTTTTTTTTTTTCCTAATCAAGACGCTCACGGCACGATTTGCACGAAAACGCACCACAAGACTTGGTATGTATAGTAAATGATTAAATCAAAGTGAGTGAATGAGCTTCTAGGCACTGTTTCAATCAGGTGCTGAAAACGAAGGTAAATAATTAAATCAAAGGGAGTGAATAAGCTCCTAGGCGCTGTTTCCATCGGGTGCTGGAAACAAAGGTAAATCATTAAATCAAAGTGAGTGAATGAGCTTCAGGGCGCTGATTCCAACAGGGGCTTGAAACAAAGGCAAATAACTAAATCAAAGTGAGTGAATGAGCTTCCAGGCGCTGGTTTTTTCCGGTGCTGGAAACAAAGATAGTGTGTCGCTCTTTAAAGGCATGGACCCTGGATCTTGCGCTCATCCGTTGTACCACTACCCGCCCCTCTCTTGTTCGTGGCGCCTCTGTTTGCCTGTGCTCTCTGTGCAGCAAGACGGGGCTTTGTGCACGTGCTGCTGCTGCCCTGTATAGTGGAGGGGAAAAACTGTATTGAACGCATGAAGCCTGAAGCAAAAGTAAATGTTCCAACGGCCTCCAAGGTTGATGGAGATTGTCAGTGTACCCGCCATGATGTTCCAGTCTAGGCATAACCCAAGAACTGGCACGGTTGGCCTAGTGGTAAGGCGTCCGCCCCGTGATCGGGAGGTCGTGGGTTCGAACCCCGGCAGGGTCATACCTAAGACTTTGAAATTGGCAATCTAGTGGCTGCTCCGCCTGGCGTCTGGCATTATGGGGTTAGTGCTAGGACTGGTTGGTCCGGTGTCAGAATAATGTGACTGGGTGAGACATGAAGCCTGTGCTGCGACTTCTGTCTGATATGTCTTATATGCACGTTATATGTCAAAGCAGCACCGCCCTGATATGGCCCTTCGTGGTCGGCTGGGCGTTAAGCAAACAAACAAACAAACAAACAAGCAAACAAACAAACAAACAAACAAACAAACAAACAAACAAACAAACAAACAAACAAACAAAATAACCCAAGAACCCCCAATTTAGGACCTGCAAAAAATCAGGTCTTCAAAGGGAGGTAGTCTTAAAACTATGGTTAATGTACAGATGTTTTGAACAGAAAATCTGAAAAAATCAAGATCTTTTTAACAAGTGTTAGTGTCAAATTGGGGGGCTAAAAGCGGGGTTCCGCTGTGTGTGTCATGTTGAAACAACAATCTGAGATATTGAAGTTCACATCATTGGTGCACGGTTTGTCTCCACGAAAGAATTAGTAAATAGATAAGCGTATCTGGAATCACTGTCAACATTGATTTCAATAAGTAATATAAGTGCTCATGGGACGTATTTACTCGAGAGAACCATGGGATCTTGATGCATGCCTTAATCAAATGACATGTGGAATGCAAACCTCATGATTTCTATCAAGGGCTTGAAACGACAAAACGTCCCCTCCCTTGAAGGACATAAGGAGGCTTTGATATAATTACTTGGGGAGGAAAATAGTGCTATCAGTTTTTGGAACACCAGGAAGCAAAAGCTTTTTCCATGGAGTGTAAACTACGAAAGAAC
>NW_027128832.1:0-18823 GCF_037325665.1 Littorina saxatilis
GATAACTTGTAATGTTCTGTGTGTGTGTGTGTGTGTGTGTGTCACTGTGTGTATGTGTATGTGTGTGTGTGTGAGGGTGTGTGTGTGTGTGTGTGTGAGGCCGGGTGTGTGTCAGTGGAGGCCGATGTCTTATCCATCATACTCAGAGACTGCGCCTGATGTTTTTGGATTGATGGTTATGTTTTGTTTGTTCCACTGGTCGAGTGATAAAACAACAACTGCAGGAGAGCGGGGGAGGGGGAGAGAGAGGATGTCCAGGATATAGAGAGAGGGGGAGAGAGAGGATGTCCAGGATATAGAGAGAGGGGGAGAGAGAGGATGTCCAGGATATAGAGAGAGGGGGAGAGAGAGGATGTCCAGGATATAGAGAGAGGGGGAGAGAGAGGATGTCCAGGATATACTGGAGAGAGGGGGAGAGAGAGGATGTCCAGGATATAGAGAGAGGGGGAGAGAGAGGATGTCCAGGATATAGAGGGAGGGGGAGAGAGAGGATGTCCAGGATATAGAGGGAGGGGGAGAGAGAGGATGTCCAGGATATAGAGAGAGGGGGAGAGAGAGGATGTCCAGGATATAGAGAGAGGGGGAGAGAGAGGATGTCCAGGATATAGAGAGAGGGGGAGAGAGAGGATGTCCAGGATATAGAGAGAGGGGGAGAGAGAGGATGTCCAGGATATAGAGAGAGGGGGAGAGAGAGGATGTCCAGGATATAGAGAGAGGGGGAGAGAGAGGATGTCCAGGATATAGAGAGAGGGGGAGAGAGAGGATGTCCAGGATATAGAGAGAGGGGGAGAGAGAGGATGTCCAGGATATAGAGAGAGGGGGAGAGAGAGGATGTCCAGGATATAGAGAGAGGGGGAGAGAGAGGATGTCCAGGATATAGAGAGAGGGGGAGAGAGAGGATGTCCAGGATATAGAGAGAGGGGGAGAGAGAGGATGTCCAGGATATAGAGAGAGGGGGAGAGAGAGGATGTCCAGGATATAGAGAGAGGGGGAGAGAGAGGATGTCCAGGATATAGAGAGAGGGGGAGAGAGAGGATGTCCAGGATATAGAGAGAGGGGGAGAGAGAGGATGTCCAGGATATAGAGAGAGGGGGAGAGAGAGGATGTCCAGGATATAGAGAGAGGGGGAGAGAGAGGATGTCCAGGATATAGAGAGAGGGGGAGAGAGAGGATGTCCAGGATATAGAGAGAGGGGGAGAGAGAGGATGTCCAGGATATAGAGAGAGGGGGAGAGAGAGGATGTCCAGGATATAGAGAGAGGGGGAGAGAGAGGATGTCCAGGATATAGAGAGAGGGGGAGAGAGAGGATGTCCAGGATATAGAGAGAGGGGGAGAGAGAGGATGTCCAGGATATAGAGAGAGGGGGAGAGAGAGGATGTCCAGGATATAGAGAGAGGGGGAGAGAGAGGATGTCCAGGATATAGAGAGAGGGGGAGAGAGAGGATGTCCAGGATATAGAGAGAGGGGGAGAGAGAGGATGTCCAGGATATAGAGAGAGGGGGAGAGAGAGGATGTCCAGGATATAGAGAGAGGGGGAGAGAGAGGATGTCCAGGATATAGAGAGAGGGGGAGAGAGAGGATGTCCAGGATATAGAGAGAGGGGGAGAGAGAGGATGTCCAGGATATAGAGAGAGGGGGAGAGAGAGGATGTCCAGGATATAGAGAGAGGGGGAGAGAGAGGATGTCCAGGATATAGAGAGAGGGGGAGAGAGAGGATGTCCAGGATATAGAGAGAGGGGGAGAGAGAGGATGTCCAGGATATAGAGAGAGGGGGAGAGAGCGGGTGGGATGTGGGTGTGAGACGTAAGACGTAAGACATGTGATTGATTAAACACAAGGTTTATTCCAGCGTCGCGGACGACGCTGGTATCTGTGGTTGGGAAGAACGTGCCTGTGGAGAATTAGTCTCCAAGCCAAAGCGCGCTGACTCTCCAAGCCAAAACAATTTCAAAGCTGAAAAAAATGTACAATTTACGCGAAACGATTAAACACAGCTTTCGGGTGTTTTTTTTTTTAATCTAAGATGTACATAAATATACCACTCCGACCATAAGGAAAAGAAAAAAAGACACACAAAAAAAGACCGAGAGGAGCCGAGTCAATCCGAGACCAACCGAGAGGACGTGTTTCGCGCCGTTTCGACGTCGTTTGTTCAGATGCGGCCGGTTGGATCAGTTGCGGTCATACAGGGGCGCCTTGCACAAGAAAAGATCTTCAACAATCCCGATCATCATCATGGTACAATAATGTTTTGTGCGCCCCCATGTATGTGTTCTGTGCTAATAATGCACGGTTGTGAAATGTCCGTACACATTTTGTGGCACTATGTAATTGTTAGTGCATCCTCCTGCGGATGCTTCGTGCTAAAAATGCACTTCCATTAAAATATTGTACGCTCATGTCAGTAATATATTTTCAATTGTTTCTCTGTCAATTTCAAGTGTTTGTTTCCAATTACTTCAGTATCCAGGGCCGGACCCAGGGGGGGGTTCCAGGGGTTCCGGAACCCCACCCCTGGAAAAAGCATGTACCTTGCTTTACTTTTACTAGTTTTAGCACCAAAACAATGCTGCTCTTAACCCTCAAAACAAGGCCCAGAATGCACCAGATTGCACAGATTTTAACCGTTTTTCAAAAATTTTCCGGGGGAGCATGCCCCCGGACCCCCCTAGTTCGCGCGCCTGCTTTGCAGGCGCGCGCTTGTGGCTTCGCCACTTCGCTGATTTGCCCCCCCAAAAAGGAGGAACCCCCCCCTTACAACTCATTTGGTCCGGCCCTGGTATCTCCCTGTTGCAATTCCAGGTGATTCATTATGCATGTGCCAATTTGAGGTGTTTAATTCTGATTCCTGTATTTACAGTGTAAAATTAAAACTATTGTTTTCAAACATTCCTATGACACCTGGTAATGGTTCTGTGGTTTTGTTTTTAATTTGTATTTTGTTTTTCTGCAATAAATATTTGAAATGGATCTGAGGCCGACTTACTACTTTTAGCACTCTTTTTCACCACATTCCCACGTACAGA
Source organism: Littorina saxatilis (assembly GCF_037325665.1). Taxonomy (NCBI): domain Eukaryota; kingdom Metazoa; phylum Mollusca; class Gastropoda; order Littorinimorpha; family Littorinidae; genus Littorina; species Littorina saxatilis. Next base: position 3,027 of record NW_027128832.1, read on the forward strand.
TATTGCAATATCAACTCTTCCTTTCTACCTGTTTCAAACAAGCTCTATTTTTTAATTAAAAAGTTTTTACTAAATGTCTTAATATAGAGGGGGGAATCGAGACGAGGGTCTTGGTGTATGTGCGTGTGTGTGTGTGTGTGTGTGTGTGTGTGTGTGTGTGTGTGTGTGTGTGTGTGTGTGTGTGTGTGTGTGTGTGTGTGTGTGTCTGTCTGTGTGTGTGTGTGTACGGAACGATTCAGACTAAACTACTGGACCGATCTTTATGAAATTTGACATGAGACTTCCTGGGAATGATATTCCAGGACGTTTTTTTTTTCGTTTTTTTTTATAAACGTCTTTTATGACGTCATATCCGGCTTTTTTGTACAAGTTAAGGCTGCACTGTCACACCCTCATTTTTTAATCAAATTGATTGAAATTTTGGCCAAGCAATCTTCGACGAAGGCCGGACTTCCGTATTGCATTTCAGTTTGGTGGCTTAAAAATTAATTAATGACTTTGGTCATTAAAAATCTGAAAATTGTAAAAAAATAAATAAATTATAAAACGATCCAAATTTACGTTCATCTTATTCTTCATCCTTTTCTGATTCCAAAAACATATAAATATGTTATATTTGGATTAAAAACAAGCTCTGAAAATTAAAAATATAAAAATTATGATCAAAATTAAATTTCCGAAATCGTTTTAAAAACTATTTCATCTTATTCCTTGTCGGTTCCTGATTCCAAAAACATATAGATGTGATATGTTTGGATTAAAAACACGCTCAGAAAGTTAAAACGAAGAGAGGTACAGTAAAGCGTGCTATGAAGCACAGCGCAACCGTTACCGCGCCAAACAGGCTCGTCACTTTCACTGCCTTTTGCACTAGCGGCGGACTACGTTCAGTTTCATTCTGTGAGTTCCACAGCTTGACTAAATGTAGTAATTTCGCCTTACGCGACTTGTTTTTTCTTGTGGCTGTTTGATCAATTCATAGCAAGCATTGACTGAAATAAACAATTTATATATCCAGCACAACATGCAATTCATTGACTTTTGACCCTAACCTTTTAACACTTCCCAAAATAAATCTTTGGTGGACATTGCATCGACGCTGTTCATTTTGAATGAACATTTTTCTTGTTTCAAATTGAGGTGGGGGCGGTGAGACAGACTGAGAGAGGGGGGGGGGGGGGGAGCGGGGTCAGTGGGGGGGGGGGGGGTGATAGAGCGGGGGGGGGGTGGATGGGGAGAGACTGAAGTGGAGGGGGAGAGAGAGAGAGAGAGAGAGAGAGAGAGAGAGAGAGAGAGGAGCCGGAGTGAGAGAGAGTGAGAGCCGGGAGAGAGAGAGAGAGTGTGTGAGAGAATTGAATTGAATCAGTTGAACTTTATTTAACAAGGATTAAAATGTAAGGCTAAGAGAGAGAGAGAGTGAGATACAGAGAGAGACAGAAAGAGAGAGAGAGTGAGAGAGAGAGAGAGAGAGAGAGAGAGAGAGAGAGAGAGAGAGAGAGAGAGAGACAAAACGCCTCAGCATCAAGTATGCAGGATGTACGATATGGCGTACCACAAGGGTCAGTTTTAGGCCCTCTCCTCTTCTCTATATACATAAATGACCTTCCCCTTCACATTGAGAATTTATGTGAACTTTTTGCAGATGACACAACCATACATTCTAGTAACACAAATTTAAGTCGTTTATCAGAAACACTGCAAGAAAGTTTAAACCAGTTGAGTGAATGGACTGAGCTAAATCACATGTCCCTTAACCCCCAAAAAACAAAAAGCATGATAATAACAACTAGGCAAAAACGCCAGAACATAACCTCAATATTTCACGATCTAACGGTTAATAATAAACTTGTTGAAAAAGTCGACCATCATAAAGTTTTGGGAGTGACCATTGATAACAACCTGTCTTGGTCACACCACATCGAACAACTGTCTAAACAAGTGTCCAAGAAGGTCTATCTATTATCTAGAATCAAGCACTTTCTGAATTTGGAAGCCAGGAAATTATTCTTTAATGCTCATATTCACTACGCGTCTACCTTGTGGGACTCGGCAAGTGAAAATTCATTCAAACCACTAATTAGATTACATAAACGAGCGCTTAAAGTAGTCTTATTAAAGAAAACAACCCTATCTGAGTTAGACTACATGAACTTAGGCATTCTTCCTCTGAAGGCAAGGCTAAGTTATAATAAAGGTACCCTTATGCATAAAATTATTCATGGATGTGTACCTCAAACCATATTTTCCAAATTCACGTTAAAAACTTCACGCCAATTGATGAGACTGAACATGCCTCTGCCTAGGATTGACCTATTCAAATCTAGTTTAGTCTATTCAGGTAGCAGTCTCTGGAACACTCTTCCGACAATCCTACGGCAAACTAGCAGCACAAACGTTTTTAAGACCAGATATACGTCTTATCTCATGAAGTATAAATAAACATCTGTTGTCGCTAGAATGGTTGTTAAAACCAACAACCGGTGCTTTTTAACAATGTATTATTATTTTTATATACACTGATTCTTTCGAATGCAGTGTATGTCAATGGGCATGGCACTTACAACGTTGTTGCGTCAGTGCAATCTACTCTATAATTCTTAACTCATGTCAAATGAACTTACATTTTTCATTTAAGCAATGTATTGTATGTAAATTGATGATATGTTCTTACTTTCATTTCTATTATAATCATGTAGCAGTAGTTTGTTTTCTTTACTTGCTTATTCTTTAGCAATTTTAGACTAGTCCCTCTTTAGGGCGAGGGCCAGATGTAAAAAAGCAGATCACTGCTTACTCTATTACCCTCGTAAAATAAAGAATTGTTCTTGTTCTTGTTCTTGTTCTGTCTCTGTCTCTCTACAGGGCCTAAAACTGACCCTCATGGTATGCCTTACCGTATAGTATGCAGGCTGTATGGTATGGCGTACTGTATAGTATGCAGGCTGTATGGTATGGCGTACTGTATAGTATGCAGGCTGTATGGTATGGCGTACTGTATAGTATGCAGGCTGTATGGTATGGCGTACTGTATAGTATGCAGGCTGTATGGTATGGCGTACTGTATATTATGCAGGCTGTATGGTATGGCGTACTGTATGGTATGCAGGCTGTATGGTATGGCGTACTGTATGGTATGCAGGCTGTATGGTATGGCGTACCGTATGGTATGCAGGCTGTATGGTATGGCGTACCGTATGGTATGCAGGCTGTATGGTATGGCGTACCGTATGGTATGCAGGCTGTATGGTATGGCGTACCATATGGTATGCAGGCTGTATGGTATGGCGTACCGTATGGTATGCAGGCTGTATGGTATGGCGTACCGTATGGTATGCAGGCTGTATGGTATGGCGTACCGTATGGTATGCAGGCTGTATGGTATGGCGTACCGTATGGTATGTAGGCTGTATGGTATGGCATACCGTATGGTATGCAGGCTGTATGGTATGGCGTACTGTATGGTATGCAGGCTGTATGGTATGGCGTACCGTATGGTATGCAGGCTGTATGGTATGGCGTACTGTATGGTATGCAGGCTGTATGGTATGGCGTACTGTATGGTATGCAGGCTGTATGGTATGGCGTACTGTATGGTATGCAGGCTGTATGGTATGGCGTACTGTATGGTATGCAGGCTGTATGGTATGGCATGGCGTACTGTATAGTTTGCAGGCTGTATGGTATGGCGTACTGTATAGTGTGCAGGCTGTATGGTATGGCGTACTGTATAGTTTGCAGGCTGTATGGTATGGCGTACTGTATAGTGTGCAGGCTGTATGGTATGGCGTACTGTATAGTGTGCAGGCTGTATGGTATGGCGTACTGTATAGTTTGCAGGCTGTATGGTATGGCGTACTGTATAGTGTGCAGGCTGTATGGTATGGCGTACCGTATAGTGTGCAGGCGGTATGGTATGGCGTACCGTATAGTGTGCAGGCTGTATGGTATGGCGTACAGTATAGTATGCAGGCTGTATGGTATGGCGTACCGTATAGTGTGCAGGCTGTATGGTATGGCGTACCGTATAGTGTGCAGGCTGTATGGTATGGCGTACCGTATAGTATGCAGGCTGTATGGTATGGCGTACCGTATAGTGTGCAGGTGGTATGGTATGGCGTACCGTATAGTGTGCAGGCTGTATGGTATGGCGTACAGTATAGTATGCAGGCTGTATGGTATGGCGTACCGTATAGTGTGCAGGCTGTATGGTATGGCGTACCGTATAGTGTGCAGGCTGTATGGTATGGCGTACCGTATAGTATGCAGGCTGTATGGTATGGCGTACCGTATAGTATGCAGGCTGTATGGTATGGCGTACTGTATAGTATGCAGGCTGTATGGTATGGCGTACCGTATAGTATGCAGGCTGTATGGTATGGCGTACTGTATAGTATGCAGGCTGTATGGTATAGCGTACCATATAGTGTGCAGGCTGTATGGTATGGCGTACTGTATGGTATGCAGGCTGTATGGTATGGCGTACTGTATAGTATGCAGGCTGTATGGTATGGCGTACCGTATAGTGTGCAGGCTGTATGGTATGGCGTACTGTATAGTATGCAGGCTGTATGGTATGGCGTACCGTATAGTATGCAGGCTGTATGGTATGGCGTACTGTATAGTATGCAGGCTGTATGGTATGGCCTACCGTATAGTATGCAGGCTGTATGGTATGGCGTACCGTATAGTATGCAGGCTGTATGGTATGGCGTACTGTATAGTATGCAGGCTGTATGGTATGGCGTACTGTATAGTGTGCAGGCTGTATGGTATGGCGTACTGTATAGTATGCAGGCTGTATGGTATGGCGTACCGTATAGTGTGCAGGCTGTATGGTATGGCGTACTGTATAGTATGCAGGCTGTATGGTATGGCGTACCGTATAGTATGCAGGCTGTATGGTATGGCGTACTGTATAGTATGCAGGCTGTATGATATGGCCTACCGTATAGTATGCAGGCTGTATGGTATGGCGTACCGTATAGTATGCAGGCTGTATGGTATGGCGTACTGTATAGTATGCAGGCTGTATGGTATGGCGTACTGTATAGTGTGCAGGCTGTATGGTATGGCGTACCGTATAGTGTGCAGGCTGTATGGTATCTCGTACTGTATAGTATGCAGGCTGTATGGTATGGCGTACTGTATAGTATGCAGGCTGTATGGTATGGCGTACCGTATAGTATGCAGGCTGTATGGTATGGCGTACTGTATAGTATGCAGGCTGTATGGTATGGCGTACCACATGGGTCAGCTTTAGGCCCTCTCCTCTTCTCAATATACATAAATGACCTTCCACTTCACATTAAGAATGTGTGTGATTTGTTTTGCAGATGACACTACCATACATTCTAGTAACACCAATTAAAGTCGTTTATCAGAATCACCGCAAGAAAGTTAAAACCAATTGAGTGAATGGACTGAGCTGTATATTATGTCCCCTAACCCACAAAATGCAAAACGCATGATAATGACAGAACATAGCCTCAACATTTCCCGATCTAACGGATAAAATTATTGAAAAAGCCGACCATCATAAAGTTGTTGTGTGACCGTCATTGATAACAACCTATCTTGGTCACATCACATCGAACAGCTTTCTAAATTCGTGTCCAAGAAAGTATATGTCTTTGTCTAGATCTTTTCTAGAATCAAGCACCTTCTGAATTTGGAAGCCAGGAAGTTATTCTTTAATGCTCATATTTAATCTGTTATTGATTACACGTCTACCTTATGGGACTCAGCATGTGATTATTCATTAAAACCACCTAGTAGATTACACAAACGAGCCGGCGAGTAGTCTTATTAAAGCAAACAACCCTTTCTGAGTTAGACTGCATTAACTTTGGCATTCTCCCTCTGAAGGCACGGCTAGGTTATGATAAAGGTACCCGTATGCATAAACTTGATAATGGATGTGTACCTGAAACTATACTTTCCAAACTCACGTTGAGAAATTCACGCCAGTTGATGATGTTAAACACTCTCTTCCTAAGGATGACCTGTTCAAGCCTAGTTTAGTTTATTCAGGTAGCAGTCTCTGGATGTAGAACTCTCTTCCTAGGGTTGACCTGTTCGTCTAGTTTAGTTTATTCAGGTAGCACTCTCTAGATGTAGAACTCTCTTCCTAGGGTTGACCTGTTCGTCTAGTTTAGTTTATTCAGGTAGCAGTCTCTACATGTAGAACTCTCTTCCTAGGGTTGACCTGTTCGTCTAGTTTAGTTTATTCAGGTAGCAGTCTCTACATGTAGAACTCTCTTGCTAGGGTTGACCTGTTCGTCTAGTTTAGTTTATTCAGGTAGCAGTCTCTACATGTAGAACTCTCTTCCTAGGGTTGACCTGTTCGTCTAGTTTAGTTTATTCAGGTAGCAGTCTCTACATGTAGAACTCTCTTCCTAGGGTTGACCTGTTCGTCTAGTTTAGTTTATTCAGGTAGCAGTCTCTACATGTAGAACTCTCTTCCTAGGGATGACCTGTTCGTCTAGTTTAGTTTTTTCAGGTAGCAGTCTCTACATGTAGAACTCTCTTCCTAGGGTTGACCTGTTCAAGTCTAGTTTAGTTTATTCAGGTAGCACTCTCTACATGTAGAACTCTCTTTCAAGGGATGACCTGTTCGTCTAGTTTAGTTTATTCAGGTAGCACTCTCTACATGTAGAACTCTCTTCCTAGGGTTGACCTGTTCGTCTAGTTTAGTTTATTCAGGTAGCACTCTCTACATGTAGAACTCTCTTCCTAGGGTTGACCTGTTCGTCTAGTTTAGTTTATTCAGGTAGCACTCTCTACATGTAGAACTCTCTTGCTAGGGTTGACCTGTTCGTCTAGTTTAGTTTATTCAGGTAGCAGTCTCTACAGTGTAGAACTCTCTTCCTAGGGTTGACCTGTTCGTCTAGTTTAGTTTATTCAGGTAGCAGTCTCTACATGTAGAACTCTCTTCCTAGGGATGACCTGTTCGTCTAGTTTAGTTTATTCAGGTAGCAGTCTCTACATGTAGAACTCTCTTCCTAGGGTTGACCTGTTCGTCTAGTTTAGTTTATTCAGGTAGCAGTCTCTACGTGTAGAACTCTCTTCCTAGGGCCGACCTGTTCGTCTAGTTTAGTTTATTCAGGTAGCAGTCTCTACGTGTAGAACTCTCTTCCTAGGGTTGACCTGTTCGTCTAGTTTAGTTTATTCAGGTAGCAGTCTCTAGATGTAGAACTCTCTTCCTAGGGTTGACCTGTTCGTCTAGTTTAGTTTATTCAGGTAGCAGTCTCTACATGTAGAACTCTCTTCCTAGGGTTGACCTGTTCGTCTAGTTTAGTTTATTCAGGTAGCAGTCTCTACGTGTAGAACTCTCTTCCTAGGGATGACCTGTTCGTCTAGTTTAGTTTATTCAGGTAGCAGTCTCTACATGTAGAACTCTCTTCCTAGGGTTGACCTGTTCGTCTAGTTTAGTTTATTCAGGTAGCAGTCTCTACATGTAGAACTCTCTTCCTAGGGTTGACCTGTTCGTCTAGTTTAGTTTATTCAGGTAGCAATGTCTACGTGTAGAACTCTCTTCCTAGGGTTGACCTGTTCGTCTAGTTTAGTTTATTCAGGTAGCAGTCTCTAGATGTAGAACTCTCTTCCTAGGGTTGACCTGTTCGTCTAGTTTAGTTTATTCAGGTAGCAGTCTCTACATGTAGAACTCTCTTCCCGAGGGTTGACCTGTTCGTCTAGTTTAGTTTATCGCAGTCTCTACATGTAGAACTCTCTTCCTAGGGTTGACCTGTTCGTCTAGTTTAGTTTATTCAGGTAGCAGTCTCTACGTGTAGAACTCTCTTCCTAGGGTTGACCTGTTCGTCTAGTTTAGTTTATTCAGGTAGCAGTCTCTAGATGTAGAACTCTCTTCCTAGGGTTGACCTGTTCGTCTAGTTTAGTTTATTCAGGTAGCAGTCTCTACATGTAGAACTCTCTTCCTAGGGTTGACCTGTTCGTCTAGTTTAGTTTATTCAGGTAGCAGTCTCTACATGTAGAACTCTCTTCCGAGCTTCCTGCGGCAAACTATCAGTACACATGTTTTTAAGACCAGATATAAATCTTATCTCAAGAAGTCAAAACAAACAATATTTGTAGGTTGAAGGGGCGTTAAAAACCAATAACCAACCTAATTAGCGGTGCTTTTAAACAATGTATTACTTCCTTTTACATTTAGTCAAGTTTTGACTAAATGTTTTAACATAGAGGGGGGAATCGAGACGAGGGTCGTGGTGTATGTGTGTGTGTGTGTGTGTGTGTGTGTGTGTGTGTGTGTGTGTGTGTGTGTGTGTGTGTGTGTGTGTAGAGCGATTCAGAGTAAACTACTTGACCGATCTTTATGAAATTTTTCATGAGAGTTCCTGGGTATGATATCCCCAGACGTTTTTTTTTAATTTTTTTGATAAATGTCTTTGATGACGTCATATCCGGCATTTTGTAAATATTGAGGCGGCACTGTCACACCCTCATTTTTCAATCAAATTGATTGAAATTTTGACAAAGCAATCTTCGACAAAGCCAGACTTTGGTATTGCATTTCAGCTTGGAGGCTTACAAATTAATTAATGACTTTGGTCATTAAAAATCGGAAAATTGTAATTAAAATTATTTTGTTTATAAAACTATTCAAAATTACGTTTATCGTATTCTTCATCATTTTCTGATTCCAAAAACATACAAATATGTTATATTCGGATTAAAAACAAGCTCTGAAAATTAAAAATATAAAAATTATGATTAAAATTAAATTTCCAAAATCGATTTAAAAACAAATTCATCTTATTCCTTGTCGGTTCCTGATTCCAAAAACATATAGATATGATATGTTTGGATTAAAAACACGTTCAGAGAGTTAAAAAAATAGAGATATAGAAAAGCGTGCTGTTCTCCTCAGCGCAACCGCTACCGCGCTTTTCTGGATTGTTAATTTCACTGCCTTTGCCACGAGCGGTGGACAGACGATGCTACGAGTGTACGGTCTTGCGGAAAAAATGCAATGCGTTCAGTTTCATTCTGTGAGTTCGACTGAGCTTGACTAAATGTTGTATTTTCGCCTTACGCGACTTGTTTGTTTAATGATTTTGTTAATGCAGTGTAATGGCTATATGGGCATGCATGGTACGTGTTTTAAGCTTTGTTGTGTCAGTGCAATCTAGTCTATCATACTGCTTGACTCATATCAAATGAACTCACATTTATCTTCCTCCATTCACAGAATCGACAACATTTTTGCCCATTTCACGTAATCGGCAAAACGCTGCCCATTACGTGAAATCGGCAGCGTTTTGCCGAAAATGCGGAAAGGCTTCTAATTTTGCCCATTTCACAAAAGCGACAGCCAGTCTGTTACTTTTTGTGTCACCAGAACATTGCATTAACATTGCTTTACCTCCCTACTATGTTTTGTATGGTCTATGTTGGTCTGAGTCTAGCATAACTCCGGAAATGCACAAAAACTACACTTTCTGCAATAACTTGCCATAACTTATCGATTATTGCAATATCTATCCATTCGAGTATCTAGTTGTCTAAGTGTGATGGTATCTCAGGCATATGAGAACTTGAAAACCAAAACGTGGCTGCCGATTTCGCAAAATGGGCACATTTTAGAAGCCTTTCCGCGTTTTCGGCAAAACGCTGCCGATTTCGCAACCATTGGCAGCGTTTTGCCGATTACTCGAAATGGGCAAAAATGTTGCCGATTCCGCGAAGTCGGCAATTACGGGAATTCGGCACGACATATACATCTATAATGTGTTCTTCCTTCAGTTTATCTTTAAACATATGTAGGAGTTGTTTTCTTTACTTGCTTATTCCTCCATTTTAGATTTATCCATCTTTAGGGCGAGGGCCACATATTATATATATTATACAATACAATACAATACAATACAATACAATACAACTTTATTAATCTCTAAAAGAGAAATTGCATTGCTGATCTTTTGTGTCCGTAATAAAACATACATAAAACATTCAAAAATAAACATTTGTTCTTTGTCATTCATACATTCTTGTGTTCTTATACATTTCTTCAATTCATACATCAATATTCTATCATAATTATGTACATACATTTATTCTCTTTTAACAGTCTGTCTTCAAACGCATCTCAGAGAGGAAGGCTAGAGATTTGTGTTGTGCCATAGGTAAAATCATGTGCTTAGCTATGAAGTAATGTTATCACATGTTATTTAAGGAAAATGAGTAAATATATGTACCAAGCGTATAACATCAGCAAAACTGAGAAAATACAGCACATTGGTTATCACATAAGTAAGTATGTTAAAAATAAATTAACATGCATTCACCATCAACAATGCACAAACGAAAGTCAGCACCTTGCCGGTTATCACATATTGTCTAAGAGAGTAGAATAATAGTCTATAATCATGCAAAACAAAATCAACAATACTGAAACAATACAGAACACTGACCCCGTGCATCAGAGCGACAACACCAGCATCTACCGCCCCACCTGAGAATTGAAGATGTGAATTGCAGATGGAATGAACGAATTTCTGTAGCGTGTGGATCTTGCGGTTGGTTGTCTGAATCTGTTGCTCCTGTCTGTCCGTCTACTGTCAAATTCCGGTCTGAGTGGGTGCGAGTCGTCAGCCAAAATCTTCTGTACCTTGTCAGTCAGTCGTCGTTCATGTGTTGATGTGAAATTGTCCTGCTTCCTCCCAACCACCCCACTTGCTTTCCTGATGAATTTATCTAATCTATCCCTGTCTTGCTTGTTGATGTTGCCACCCCAACACACGGAGCCAAAGTACAACACACTATTGCACGTTGAAGTGTAAAACATCTGAAGGATTTCTTGTCTGATGTTAAAAGACCTGAGTTTTCTCAAAAAGTACAGGCGAGAGTGGAGTTTCTTCACAAGGGCATCAGAGTTTGGTTTCCATGTCAACTTATTATCTATAATCACCCCCAAATACTTATACTGCTCTACCTTCTCTACGACCTCCCCCTTGATCACTATCTCCCTGTGTACATGTTCCCCCCTCCTGTTGTCCATTATCATTTCCTTTGTCTTCCCCACATTAAGCTCTAAATAGTTGTTTTCACACCACCCCACAAACCTATCTACCTCCTGCCTGTAGTCAGAGTCGTCGTCATCAGTCAGCAGTCCGGTCAGTCCAGTGTCGTCAGCAAACTTGGTTATGGGGCAGGAGTCACTAGAACTTCTAAAATCTGCTGTGTAGAGAGAAAAAAGAAAAGGTGAGAGTACTGTGCCTTGTGGTGCCCCTGTGTTTGTGCAGATGATTGTGTCTGAAACTGATTGCCCCCCCCACCCTAACATACTGTGGCCTGTTTGTCAGGTAGTCCATAACCCAGAGGATGGTGGCTGCTGGGACATTCATGCTAAAAAGCTTCTCCGCCATTAAATGAGGCTGTATAGTATTAAATGAGGCTGTATAGTATATACCGGCCTCGTTAAATAAAGAATTGACATTGTCATTGTCATTGCCTGTCTCTTTATCAGTTTTGTGAAAGTGGCGGAGAAACCCAGTTACAACGACGAATACTTGATTTCCAACAAGGCGGATCTTGCCGGAAAAAACACTTGAGCTGAACTGATGATATCTGACACTACGTCACCCTCACACGACTTTCGCATCCCCTGACTGTTTGACAGACCTGTTACAGTGCACTGTGTTGTAGAGAGAGAGAGAGAGAGAGAGAAAGAGAGAGAGATAGAAAGAGAGAGAGAAAGAGAGGGAGACAGAGAGAGAGAGAGAGAGAGACAGACAGACAGACAGACAGACAGAGAGAGAGAGACAGAGAGAGAGAGAGAGAGACAGAGAGAGACAGAGAGAGAGACAGAGAGAGAGAGAGACAGACAGAGAGAGAGACAGAGAGAGAGAGAGACACACAGAGAGACAGAGAGAGACAGACAGAGACAGAGAGAGAGACGCAGACGCAGACGCAGATGATATATTCAATAGGCCATAGCCCCTTATGAAGGAGTGTGAACAAATGGTTAACCGTCGTTGCAAATAATTTAACTCATTAGGTGCAAAAAAGGTACAACATAATAATCGCACAACACTACAGATTAGAACATACATTACACGTTATTTAACTAAGAGGTTACAACATCTCTTAATTTCAAGGCTTTATACAAATACAGGGATACATTTCTGACATTTCTTGAGGTGAAGCCAGGAGCAAGCTGAGTCTAAAAGTGCTTGGGTTTTTTATAATATTTAAATGGGATACATTTTTCTCTTAATCTATTTAAGTATGGACAACACAAAACAAAATGGTCTTCATCTTCTTGCTTTACTTTACAAAGGGGGCACATCAACTGATCGGCATTATGCTGTTTATATTGGTTAGCATGCACATTTATTTCTGAAATACCGAATCGAAACCTAGTCATAATAAACTTCAGATGTCTATCCACATTCAACAAAAGGTACGGTTTAATGTCATGTACAGTACAAAATGTCCGATAAACAGCAAATCTATCACTATTTTGTATATGATAATCCCACCCAGAAAGAGGGAGAGAGAGAGAGAGAGAGAGAGAGAGAGAGAGAGAGAGAGAGAGAGAGAGAGAGAGAGAGAGAGAGAGAAAGAGAAAGAGACACACTCAGAGAGAGAGAGAGAGAAAGAGAGAGAAAGAGAAAGAGAGAGAGACACAGAGAGAGAGAGAGAGAGAGAGAGAGAGAGAGAGAGAGAGAGAGCCTGGAGAGAGAAAGAGAGAGAGAGAGAGAGAGAGAGAGAGAGAGAGAGAGAGAGAGAGAGAGAGAGAGAGAGAGAGAGAGAGAGAGAGAGAGAGAGAGAGAGAGAGAGAGAGAGAGAGAGAGAGAGAGAGAGAGAGAGAGGTTTCTGGTAAACTATTTTCTCTACTTGCACAATAAAATAACTGTATCTCGTTTTCCCTATTCTCAATTTGACATTCGCCGCATGAGACATCGGGACTCCAAAAATGTGTGCAAAACCCAGTGTGCCGCTGTCACGAACTGAAAACTGCCTGAACAATCCTTCTCATTGCGGTCAATGCGCATGCGCGAACATGGGGAGATTAATCAGGTCGTGAACAACATAACGCTAACCCTAACCTTACCCTAACCCTAACCAATGGTTCGTTCGGTCAAAGGGTCGAATTTTTTAAGTCCAAGATTGGCGCATGCGCATTGACAGCAATGAGAAGGATTGTTCAGCAGAGGTTTCGTTCGTGACACCGCCACCTGAAGTAAAGAGAGATTCGCTTTATATTTTGCTTTGAGTATTTGGAATCCAGCTTTCGAAACCAAGCAAAAAAGTATTGGTCATTAGGGATCATTAGTGTTAGTTATTTGATAGCAAAGAGTGGTTGGTGTGACTGATGGTAGAGTCAGTAGAGATCATTAGTGTTAGTTATTTGATAGCAAAGAGTGGTTGGTGTGACTGATGGTAGAGTCAGTAGAGAGATCATTCGTGTTAGTTATTTGATAGCAAAGAGTGGTTGGTGTGACTGATAGTAGGGTCAGTAGAGGGATCATCAGTGTTAGTTATTTGATAGCAAAGAGTGGTTGGTGTGACTGATGGTAGAGTCAGTAGAGGGATCATTAGTGTTAGTTATTTGATAGCAAAGAGTGGTTGGTGTGACTGATGGTAGAGTCAGTGGAGGGATCATTAGTGTTAGTTATTTGATAGCGAAGAGTGGTTGGTGTGACTGATGGTAGGGTCATTAGGGATCATTAGTGTTAGTTATTTGATAGCAAAGAGTGGTTGGTGTGACTGATGGTAGAGTCAGTAGAGGGATCATTATTGTTAGTTATTTGATAGCAAAGAGTGGTTGGTGTGACTGATGGTAGGGTCATTAGGGATCATTAGTGTTAGTCATTTGATAGCAAAGAGTGGTTGGTGTGACCGATGGTAGAGTCAGTAGAGGGATCATTAGTGTTAGTTATTTGATAGCAAAGAGTGGTTGGTGTGACTGATGGTAGGGTCATTAGGGATCATTAATGTTAGTTATTTGATAGCAAAGAGTGGTTGGTGTGACTGATGGTAGAGTCAGTAGAGGGATCATCAGTGTTAGTTATTTGATAGCAAAGAGTGGTTGGTGTGACTGATATTAGAGTCAGTAGAGGGATCATTAGTGTTAGTTATTTGATAGCAAAGAGTGGTTGGTGTGACTGATGGTAGAGTCAGTAGAGAGATCATTAGTGTTAGTTATTTGATAGCGAAGAGTGGTTGGTGTGACTGATGGTAGGGTCATTAGGGATCATTAGTGTTAGTTATTTGATAGCAAAGAGTGGTTGGTGTGACTGATGGTAGGGTCAGTAGAGGGATCATTAGTGTTAGTTATTTGATAGCAAAGAGTGGTTGGTGTGACTGATGGTAGAGTCAGTAGAGGGATCATCAGTGTTAGTTATTTGATAGCAAAGAGTGGTTGGTGTGACTGATATAAGAGTCAGTAGAGGGATCATTAGTGTTAGTTATTTGATAGCAAAGAATGGTTGGTGTGACTGATGGTAGAGTCAGTAGAGGGATCATCAGTGTTAGTTATTTGATAGCAAAGAGTGGTTGGTGTGACTGATGGTAGAGTCAGTAGAGGGATCATTAGTGTTAGTTATTTGATAGTGAAGAGTGGTTGGTGTGACTGATGGTAGGGTCATTAGGGATCATTTAATAGTGTTAGTTATTTGATAGCAAAGAGTGGTTGGTGTGACTGATGGTAGAGTCAGTAGAGAGATCATTCGTGTTAGTTATTTGATAGCAAAGAGTGGTTGGTGTGACTGATGGTAGAGTCAGTAGAGAGATCATTAGTGTTAGTTATTTGATAGCGAAGAGTGGTTGGTGTGACTGATGGTAGAGTCAGTAGAGGGATCATTAGTGTTAGTTATTCCCCCCTCTGCTTCTTTACCTCTGTAAACTTGTAGAGCTAGTTATTTTTCGATAATGACCCAGCAACCAAACAAATAACGAGCCAGCAACAGCCTGAATCCTCGATAGTGCAATGGGTTGAGAAGCTGTTCTGTTTTGGTACTACTTTTGCGACTGAAAAGTTCCGAACGCTCTATACGTACGAAATATACATCTCTGGAGCAAACAATACAAACATACCGCATTTAAATTAACAACTACAGGCCTGAACACATGAATCTCCATATAAAATCCATGAGTTAGGTTGTTTTCTGAATCTAGATCTGCCGTGCACACACCGTTCATCACAAGCAAATTCCCAAGGCAAGTAACTCATACTCTTGCCGACAAGAGTAGTTCCCCTTTTTTTACCGCAGTTTCTTCGACAACACTGACTGCAATCCGACGGTCAGTTTTCAACAATATTTCATTTTATAAACAGATCACACGCAACCAAATGCACACATCTCATCAATTTAAACAACATAAAGCGGTTTCATACCCTATTTCCCCAGAAAACTGAACTTCATACAGTAATTAACGTTGGAACACGGGTGCAAAAGTTCGTCTGCTAGTCCCATTTGACGAAAGAACATTATCCTAAACGATACTAAAACATAAACAGAACACACAATATCTGCCTTTACCGCCACAGCAGAATAACAGCATATCTGTGTACTTGATTTTAGTCTAAAACAGGGAAACTGACAAGAAGTGTTAACAGAATGGAATGATTTGCACGGAACTATACAACCGCGCATTAATCGATCGCCTGCGCAGGTTGACTGGTTGAGTGATTCGGATTCGATCAAACTTTCGCACAAAAACTCCTGTTTTCTTTGTGAATAACTGAAGAAAGGAGGAATAAAGAGGTTACACACCTCGTCTCAGTGATTATTAAAAATAATGGTCTCAGTTCGCGGTCATGAAAAAGCTCG
>NW_027128833.1:0-2500 GCF_037325665.1 Littorina saxatilis
AGAGATTTGGCTTGATCATTGCCCCTACAAAAGAGGATCGGAAGTGTATGTTCTTCCCGTCACGTTGCTGATGCCGATTGTTTTTGTTTGTTTGTTTGTTCGTTTGTTCAAGTTTTGTCCTCTTTCTTGTTTTATCTTTCCCCCAAAAAATGGAAAGACAAAATGTAACGTTTGGTGTACTGTAAAAACAGTCACTGACACCTTTGAAGGCACTAAAATATATGATAAGCCTTGAAATATTTAATTCTGATAAAACAAATACAAATTTAAAAAACGTGAAAAAAGAAAAGGGTATCCGGTGACAATTATTAGTAGTTATTGAACAACATAAAAGTCACGCTTTTAATAAATGTGACGTGTAACTGTAAGCCTACCATGACCTTTATGATAAAATATTTAAAGGTACTGAACTTGTCAAATCCAGGTGCACGGAGCCCCTGGGGCTTTTAGTCATACCTCAGGCAGCTATCCGTTAGAAGAACTACCAAGTTTCATTGACTTGCACCCAAAGAGTCAAGAACTGCGATTTTTTTACGAATTAATTTCGGACTCTGTCCCGGCTGGTCTTGACCTATTTTTGGATCTAAATTTAGATCAGGTAGCTCACCACATCATGCACAAAAAGACAGTCACTAGCAAACTATGTCAGACATCATCATGAGTTTGTGTAAAACAAAATGGAGGCCGGAATCACTCAGTTGAATCGAACTCCGACCAAACACCACGTAATAACTAGATTAATTTATGCACTCGCGTGAACAAGAAACTGTCGAGCTTCACAGATGTCGTCGTTGGGTAGTTTTGGGTTTGTTTTACTACCATAGGAGGATTTTTGAACTGTAAATGCACTCAGCTGCAACAAAAACGCAAAACGAAGGCTGTGAGCTGCACTGTGCCTTTAAATAACAAAAATACTCAAAAGGTAGAAAAGCTTCAGCAAGTAGAATGATCAGGAAAAACAACAACGAACGATTGAGAAATAGGAAAAAAATATGGTTTGCCAACCGCCGGATGTTCCGTGCCGAAACCCGGGATCGAACCAGGGACCTTTAGATCTTCAGTCTAACGCTCTCCCAACTGAGCTATTTCGGCTGGCGAAAGAAGTGGTACATTTTAACGTACATAATTTATAAGACCATGCGGTAAACAATAATGACTACTTTGCCCTTCGATTCTTTTGACATCTGTCTGATTATTATGAGAGTCTAATCTTTGGAAATTATCAAAAAATTATGTAAAAATAGCTATTTATGAAGGACTGATAAGAGAAAAAACAAGTCGCGTAAGGCGAAAATACAATATTTAGTCAAGTAGCTGTCGAACTCACAGAATGAAACTGAACGCAATGCCATTTTTCAGCAAGACCGTATACTCGTAGCATCGTCAGTCCACCGCTCATGGCAAAGGCAGTGAAATTGACAAGAAGAGCGGGGTAGTAGTTGCGCTAAGAAGGATAGCACGCTTTTCTGTACCTCTCTTTGTTTTAACTTTCTGAGCGTGTTTTTAATCCAAACATATCATATCTATATGTTTTTGGAATCAGGAACCGACAAGGAATAAGATGAAAGTGTTTTTAAATTGATTTGGACAATTTAATTTTGATAATAATTTTTATATATTTAATTTTCAGAGCTTGTTTTTAATCCAAATATAACATATTTATATGTTTTTGGAATCAGCAAATGATGGAGAATAAGATAAACGTAAATTTGGATCGTTTGATAAATTTTTAATTTTTTTTTTACAATTTTCAGATTTTTAATGACCAAAGTCATTAATTAATTTTTAAGCCACCAAGCTGAAATGCAATACCGAAGTCCAAGCTTCGTCGAAGATTACTTGACCAAAATTTCAACCAATTTGGTTGAAAAATGAGGGCGTGACAGTGCCGCCTCAACTTTCACGAAAACCCGGATATGACGTCATCAAAGACATTTATCAAAAAAATGAAAAAAATGTTCGGGGATATCATACCCAGAAACTCTCATGTCAAATTTCATAAAGATCGGTCCAGTAGTTTGGTCTGAATCGCTCTACACACACACACACATTCACCACGACCCTCGTTTCGATTCCCCCCTCTACGTTAAAATATTTAGTCAAAACTTGACTAAATATAACAAGTCGCGTAAGGCGAAAATACAACATTTAGTCAAGTAGCTGTCGAACTCACAGAATGAAACTAAACGCAACGCAACGCAGCAAGACCGTATACTCGTAGCATCGTCACTCCACCGCCCGTGGCAAAGGCAGTGCCCGTGGAATTGACAAGAAGAGCGGGGTATTCGTTGCGCTGAGAAGGATAGCACGCTTTTCTGTACCTCTCTTCGTTTTAACTTTCTGAGCGTGTTTTTAATCCAAACATATCATATCTATATGTTTTTGGAATCAGGAACCGACAAGGAATAAAATGAAAGTTTTTAAATTGATTTCGAAAAAAAAATGTTGATAATAATTTTTATATATTTAATTTTTAGAGCTTGTTTTTAATCCGAATATA
>NW_027128833.1:7500-17619 GCF_037325665.1 Littorina saxatilis
AACTAAAAACTTTCATCTTGGTCGTTTGTTTCTACTTAAGTAGAGTTTTGCAAATAAGCGAACGTGTAGCCAAAACCTGTAAACGTACGTGTAGATATGCCGTCACCCGTACACGTCTTGGAGAATTGGTCTAGATGATGCTCACCCTTCTTCAATGTTCCAAATGCAGTCATCCATTTTCCAACACGTTGTTTGCCTCCCAGCAAGACGTGTAGATCTTGGCAAACGCGTGACGTCAAAACTAGATTTTATGCTACCCGTACACGTGCTGAAAAGTTCCACATCTAGATCTGTCTAGTGGGCTGAAACTCCCACGTACACTCGTGATTTTGCACGAGTGGAATTTTACGTGTATGACCGTTTTTACCCCGCCATTTAGGCAACCATACGCCGCTTTCGGAGGAAGCATGCTGGGTATTTTCGTGTTTCTATAACCCACCGAACTCTGACATGGATTATAGGATCTTTTCCGTGCGCACTTGGTCTTGTGCTTGCGTGTACACATGAAGGGGGATAGGCCACAAGCAGGTCTGCACATAAGTTGACCTGGGAGATCGGAAAAATCTCCACTCTTAACCCACCAGGCGGCCGCGGCCGGGATTCGAACCCTCGACCTTTCGATTAAGAGGCCGACGTCTCACCACCACGCCACAGCGCCCGTCGGTCCCTTGTTAACAATTTGTTCCCCTCGCCATCCCAACTCTCCCTTCTCCCCACCTTTTTGTGCCCCCCCTCCCCCCCTTCCCACAGCTCATCATCCCACCATACCACCACTCCCAACATCCCCGCGGTATCGTCCAGTTCCGGTCAAACCTCTAGGGTTTCCTTTGACCAGCTAATGATGACTCGCTGACCCAGACCAATTTGTGCACGAGGCTTATCAAGTGTAAGGCGATAAGTCGTATGTCACGCGTGTGGTCTGGGTGTTCCTAATACTGACCTGGAGGCCATCTTATCAACATCATAGGTCACATGACGTACCTCAGTGCCCCCTGCCTTTTGTACTGTATAACCTTCTGATGGCTACTCCCTGCCATGCAGGTTTATTATTCAGGGCTAACAGAATAAAAAGTGAAAAACCTGAAAGGCAAGGGTCCCTGGCGGCTAAGGCTTTTTTTTAAATTTTTATTTTTTTAAATTGTGTATCTTGTAGAGGCAAAGAACAGCCTCTCCTGGTACCAAAATGTATGTTAATAAATTATAAAATAATACACATTTTGTCTCCATTAAAGGCACAGTAAGCCTCCCGTAAACCATCACAGATACTGTCAGGCTTTTACACACAGTACAAACACCCTTTCATTTAAACACTCACCGCTTGAGAACATCCTAGGTGCCCTCCGTAAAGAGCGAGCAATTAGCAAAGAATTTATTTTTGCGTGGTTTATCTTACCCCTGAGCCATCGTGAACCCATGTGATCCAGTTTCCCTTTTTCACAATGCAGTCGTCAGTTAGTAATTTGAATGCGACTCGCTGTGAGCTTATATCTGCAATAGCACGTTATTATGTACCTCTGACTATGCACGAAACAAACAGCTGTGGTTCACAAGAACTCTCGCGATGGCTTTTGACTGTTCAGAGGAACTGGCGATAGGCATAAACCGTCGTCTGCTACGAGAACCACGACCTTGCGTGACCCTGCTTCTGGGCGTTTCTTTTTTCAAACTTTCAAAACTTCGAATTGTACTGATCTTGCCTTGATGAAAAAAGAATTCTTTTATGATTTAAGAATGTTTGTGTGACAAGCTGTCAATTTATTATTTAGATTTTAAAAGTTAGGTCTAGCGCCAAAACGCACCACGGTCCGATTGTCTCTGAGACAATCCGCAAAATCAATTCTTTGAAAATTGCTCGCTCTTTACGTAGGGCACCTAGGATGTTCCCGTTTGGTAAGCGTTCAAATGGAAGGGTGTTTGTACTGAGGAAAAAAGCCTGACAGTATCTGTGATGGTTTACGGGAGGCGCACTGTGCCTTTAACCATCCAAACTAAAAACATTTTTGTTATGTGTGATGGGGTGGAAGGAAGAGGATAAATTTGATTGTAGCCTCTTGATGTAGTAGTTGGGTGAATGTAGTCACCTAGTAGAATTAAACCCCGAAGTTCAGGAGTACACCATGTGGGTGCCTCTTTAGTGTCTTGCACTGAACGAACATCACTTGCTCTCGTAATGGACTTTCACTCACATGTAGAGAATGATAGACAAGAGTTCACTGGCACAGACCGACGAGTCACTTGATGCAACATGAAACTCTGGAAAACCATGTCTGTCGATTCACATTTCTCTTTATTTTCTATTCTTCTCTTCTCCTCACCAATCCAGCTCCCAGCCCGAAGACCGGGAGGCCACACCAATAGTACAATGCAATCTACATCAGTATGTCTCCATGATAACAAAGTACAAAACGAGTACGTCCTCTCTCTCCGAGATAGTTCTCAGTTCTCCCTCAAAATCTCAAATGCTATCATGTAAATGGGGATGGGTGGCGTCAAAAGCCACCAATCAAGAGTTAGCTAACAAAACTGACATCACTTCTCATTGGTCAGTAAAGACAAGAAAAGGGGGGGGGGGTAAGAGACTAAAACCTCCAAGCCACCTGGCATCTTCTATGATCTACCCTGTCAAAAGAAATGACACCCACTTGACAAAACGATACCCAGACAGGCTGTCGGCACATTGCATAACGACCACCTGGGGCCCAAGGTACCCCAGCGTCTCTCTCTGGGAGGGCGGCTTGACGTCAAAGGAAAACATCGGTGGACACAGCCGACTGAGCGAGTTTACGACCGCCAGGTGTCAGAGCATATACAAATTTAACTTACACAAGACAGGAATGACATAAAATCATTATAACGAATTAGTAGCCAGTTTAGCACTTGGCTACATATGTTTAAAGTTTTACTTTAAAAAACCGGATTTTCAGTTTTTAAAAGTTTTCAAAAACCGGATTTCCGGCGAGAACCGGAAAGGTGTTAGCCCTGATTATTTCTATCCAATAAGACAAATCTGGAGACCATCTTATCAACGTCATAAATTATGACCTCAATGCCCCATAGCTGCAGTACGGTAAATCCCACAACCATCTGCTGGATATTCCCTACCAAGAAACTTGAGTCTTTCAGAAGAAAAAAAACCGCCGACGATTCTACTAGCTTGGTAAACAACCTCGATGTTCTCTTTGGTACTTTTCTTTCTTCACACATAATAAAGCTTATGAATATGTTAAAAAAAAACCACACAAAATCAACAACAAACAAACACAAAACAACAACAAACAAACAAACAAACAAACAAACAAACAAACAAACAAACAAACAAACACACAAACAGTCAAACAAGAAGAAAAAGAACAAGAAGAAGACGAAGAAGAACACAAAAGCATAACGAAAATTGAAGATAGAAGTCGCTTAACTGTTTTTTTTCAATGTTGGTTTTTGTAGTGTGTTCCAAGAGACTTGTTCAACATATAGCTTTCACATACCGTCTCTCCCAGGTGGGAAAGCGTGTGAAATATTAAGGAAGGAAAAACAAAAGGAGAAACAAAACAAAAGAAGTTGAAGAACTGAAGAAGAAGAAGAAGAAGAAGTCATCAGTGAAGAAGAAGAAGAAGAGAAAAGAAAAAGAAAAAGAAGAAGAAGAATAAAAAAGAAAACAAAACAAAAGAAAACAAGTCGCGTAAGGCGAAATAACAACATTTAGTCAAGCTGAAACTGAACGCACTGCTTTCGTCAGCCCATCGCTCGTGGCAAAGGCAGTGAAATCGACAAGCCATGGAGAATAGTGCGGTAGTGGTCGCGCTGAGCAGGATAACACGCTTTTCTGTATGTCTATTCTTTTTAGCTTACTGAGTTTGTTTTTAATCCAAACATATCATATCTGTTTTTGGAATCAGGGACCGACAAGGAATAAGATGAAATTGTTTTTAACTCGATTTCGGAAAATTAATTTCAATCATAATTTTCATATTTTTAATTTTCAGAGCTTGTTTGTAATCCAAATATAACATATGTATATGTTTTTGGAATCAGAAAATGACGCAGAATAAGATGAAATTATTTTTGGATCGTTTAATAAAAAAATAATTTTAATTACAAGTTTCTGATTTTTAATGACCAAACTCATTCATTAGTTTTTAAGCCACCAAGCTGAAATGCAATACCTTCTTCTTCTTCTGCGTTCGATGTTGGTGGCCGTGCTAGATCCTCAGACCAGTGGCTGCCAGGAAGTCCGCAGTGAAATGCAATACCGAAGTCCGGGCTTTGTCGAAGATTGCTTTGCCAAAATTTCAATCAATTTGATTGAAAAATGAGGGTGTGACAGTGCCGCCTCAACTTTTACAAAAAGCCGGATATGACGTCATCAAAGGTATTTATCGAAAAAATCAAAAAAATCCGGGGATATCATTCCCAGGAACTCTCATGTCAAATTTCATAAAGATCGGTCCAGTAGTTTAGTCTGAATCGCTCTACACACACACACGCACAGACAGACAGACAGACAGACAGACAGACAGACAGACACACACACACACACACACACACACACACACAGACACAGACACAGACACACACACACACACACACACACACACACACACCCCACGACCCTCGTCTCGATTCCCCCTCTGTTAAAACATTTAGTCAAAACTTGACTAAATGTAAAAAGAAGAATATCGTAATTAAGATTACATCAGCATACCGTCAATTTAGTTTATTTTTATTTTATGGACTTACTAAATTAGCAGATTGACAAAAAATGACGCGTGCCTCTTTCGGCTTGCACTATTAAGGAATGTGCGTCACAGATGTTTTTTCTTCACTGACGAACTTTGCTTCGTCAGCAATACGCATGATCCCCAGTTTTTGTCCAGTGGGAGAAGAAAACGCTATTGAGGTACACCAAGTACAGTAGAAATCCCCTTTTAAGACCCCCCCCCCCCCCACCCCAATGTAAGGCTTCATCCCTTTTAAGGCCTTGGTTTTTCAGATGTTCTGTTCATGACCTCTGAAAATGTTCCTCCATTTTAAGACTCCTTCCCTTTTATGACCTGATTTTCTCAGATTTGTGAAGGCCTTAAAAGGGGGTTCCACTACCACCCTCGTCTCAATTCCCCGTCTATGTTAAAACATTTAGTCAAATCTTGACCAAGAAGAAGAAGAAGAAGACGAAGAAGAAAAAGACGAAGACAAAGACGAAGATCTAGTCCTACATATGTGAGAGAGACACCCGTGAGATAATGATCGTTCAAATCACACGTGTGTATATCATGTAAATGAGGTCATGTCAAGCAAGTCTGGCAGGGACCTGTTTTTCCACTGCTTATGATGCCGCAAGTCACCGAAACAAACGTCATTATAGAAACAAAAATTGCGCTCGCTAATTACCCTCGATGAATGTTTAGAACTAACACGTCACGCCACACTTTCAGAGTGACGTTTCTTTGCTTTGACGTAATAGATTGCACGAGGCTTTAGAAGAGATCGAGGTTCCAAAACAAGCGGCTTCAATTTAGCTGCCTCGTCTGCAAGACATTTTCAGTAAAATACACGTAAGTACAGTATGTAGGATAACAGAATACTACATGGCTTGCTGTGTCGTACCAGATTTACACTCGTTGCTTTTTCAAATAGTGAACAGCTCGCTTTCGCTCGCAGTTCAATATTTAAAAAAACCCAACTCATGTAAATCTGGTAGGACACAGCAAGCCATGTTGATGTAGTATTCTTTATTTAAGAGTACATCATCATACCGTCAATTTAGTTTATTTCCGTTTGTCTTCGTCTTTCACCATCTTGAGATGCATAGTAACGTAATTAATGATGTGAGACGTAGCATCACAAGGGACACAATATGCATTGTATGTGGAGTGGGGTGGGGTGGTATGTGCTTGGTGACGATGAAGGCGAGGACAGACATGCATAAGAGACGTACGCCACAGGTAAATTTCATCCCAAAGACTTTTGTTCAAAAAACGCACAAAGGAGATCTGGTTAATCCACTTCATTGCGTCGTACAGTGATACCTGTGATAAAAGGCCCCCTCTGATGAGCGGACATCTCTCTTGGAAGGACACTTCCTGTTGTCCCTTTAACTATTATCTCAACTCTAACTTACCTGTCATGACAGCTAGCTAGGCCACCACCCCTGCAATGTAGGGACACTTAATTTTTGCTGGTCTCAAAGTTGTCCTTTCATCACAGGTACCACCGTACAATCACGACAACGCTCGGTTGCACACAGATGTCGACCTCTATTGCACTGGTGCTCGCTGTGCAGGGTGAGATTTTGTATGAATGAAATTTTGTAATGGACACGAGTGGCTTTTTGTTAAATTGATTCATCAAAAAGTACCACTCTGCACCGCCACAGGCAGCAATAGGTTGATTGTTGGTAAGTGTCTTGGTGGAGGGGTGGTCTATCCCGTGTAAAAGCCTGGCCTGACCTTTGGTAGTGAGCCGAACTATTTTCCCAGACAGACTGTGCCCTTGATGGGGATAATTAACCCATTACCGACATGTACATCAATGCGCATCCAAACCACATTTTTAATGACGCCTGAACAGGCATACAATGCGAAAAACAACAAAGGCGTACGCGGAGGTGTTTCCAGACACATCGTACGTAGGGTGCTTTGGTCATTGCGCTTCTTGTCTTCTCGGTAAAGTGCTTGTTTGTCTGCCAAAGCGGCGGAAATCCCCAGACCACGATGTCTTGCACGCACAGGGATGACCGAGAAAATGCAGAACAAAAGGTAACAGGACCATCACCTTACCCTCCCTGAGGGACAGCCATGTGTTGAGAACAGTGGAGCGATTGTCTTGTTTACGACATGTTAAAAGAAATTATGACAATGGTATGGAGATGCCTTCTTGTCTTATTCTTTTCTGGTGAAAAAAGGTTGGAGAGGAATTTAACTTCTGCAGGGTTTTTGAAGTAAAAAATAAAGGGGGGAAGTAGCATAGAGAGCTCACACACAGAAAGACTTTATGGAAATGTCTTTCTCTGTTTAACTGTAACTGTCCGTTTACTTTTTCGGTCTGTCTCTGTTCGTCCGTCCGTCCGTCCGTCCGTCCGTCTGTCTGTCTGTCTGTCTGTCTGTCTCTCTCACACACACACACACACACACACACACACACACACACACACACGTACGCACGCAGACACCCACCCACTTACAAACACACACACACACACACACACACACACACACACACACACACACGCACACACACACACACACACACACACACCAAAAACATGAACATGAATTCTTCACACAAAAAGTAGATGGCGAAGAAGAGCACTACAAATCTGGAAAACGTTTTTATATTTAGTCAAGTTTTGACTAAATATTTTAACATCGAGGGGGAATCGAAACGAGGGTCGTGGTGTATGTGCGTGCGTGTGTGTGTGTGTGTGTCTGTGTGTGTGTGTAGAGCGATTCAGACTAAACTACTGGACCGATCTTTATGAAATTTGACATGAGAGTTCCTGGGTATGAAATCCCCGAAAGTTTTTTTCATTTTTTTGATAAATGTCTTTGATGACGTCATATCCGGCTTTTCGTGAAAGTTGAGGCGGCACTGTCACGCCCTCATTTTTCAACCAAATTGGTTCAAATTTTGGTCACGTAATCTTCGACAAAGCCCGGACTTCGGTATTGCATTTCAGCTTGGTGGCTTAAAAATTAATTAATGACTTTGGTCATTAAAAATCTGAAAATTGTAAAAAAAAATAAAAATTTATAAAACGATCCAAATTTACGTTTATCTTATTCTCCATCATTTGCTGATTCCAAAAACATATACATATGTTATATTCGGATTAAAAACAAGCTCTGAAAATTAAATATATAAAAATTATTATCAAAATTAAATTGTCCAAATCAATTTAAAAACACTTTCATCTTATTCCTTGTCGGTTCCTGATTCCAAAAACATATAGATATGATATGTTTGGATTAAAAACACGCTCAGAAAGTTAAAACAAAGAGAGGTACAGAAAAGCGTGCTATCGTTCTTAGCGCAACTACTACCCCGCTCTTCTTGTCAATTTCACTGCCTTTGCCATGAGCGGTGGACTGACGATGCTACGAGTATACGGTCTTGCTGAAAAATGGTATTGCGTTCAGTTTCATTCTGTGAGTTCGACAGCTACTTGACTAAATATTGTATTTTCGCCTTACGCGACTTGTTACATTTAGTCAAGTTTTGACTAAATGTTTTAACATAGAGGGGGGAATCGAGACGAGGGTCGTGGTGTATGTGTGTGTGTGTGTGTGTGTGTGTGTGTGTGTGTGTGTGTGTGTGTGTGTGTGTGTGTGTGTCTGTCTGTCTGTCTGTGTGTGTGTGTAGAGCGATTCAGACTAAACTACTGGGCCGATCTTTATGAAATTTGACATGAGAGTTCCTGGGTATGATATCCCCGGAACTATTTTTCTTTTTTTCGATAAATACCTTTGATGACGTCATATCCGGCTTTTTGTAAAAGTTGAGGCGGCACTGTCACACCCTCATTTTTCAATCCAATTGATTGAAATTTTGGCAAAGCAATCTTCGACGAAGGCCGGGGTTTGGTATTGCATTTCAGCTTGGTGGCTTAAAAACTAATGAGTGAGTTTGGTCATTAAAAATCGGAAACTTGTAATTAAAATTATTTTTTTATTAAACGATCCAAAAACAATTTCATCTTATTCTTCGTCATTTTCTGATTCCAAAAACATATACATATGTTATATTTGGATTAAAAACAAGCTCTGAAAATTAAAAATATAAAAATTATGATCAAAATTACATTTCCGAAATCGTTTTAAAAACTATTTCATCTTATTCCTTGTCGGTTCCTGATTCCAAAAACATATAGATATGATATGTTTGGATTAAATACACGCTCAGAAAGTTACAACGAAGAGAGGTACAGTAAAGCGTGCTATGAAGCACAGCGCAATCGCTACCGCGCCAAACAGGCTCGTCACTTTCACTGCCTTTTGCACTAGCGGCGGACTACGTTCAGTTTCATTCTGTGAGTTCCACAGCTTGACTAAATGTAGTGATTGCGCCTTACGCGACTTGGTTTTCAGAATATATTTTTATCGACTACCCGACACAAAAAATCAGTCCTCGACATATATTGACAATGGGCTAAAAAATACTTTGAGCAAAGACGTCAATCATTCACACGAGAGACTTCTTTGGTAACACAAGTAGGCTTATAGCTTACCTACCTTAATGTATTGTTTTGTTTGCCTGTAATTGCATCATGTCTTTTAGTTGTGGACGTGGTGTTCAACATTTGATGGCTCGACTGTCCGGTAGAGAGACGACCACATACTATGTCACCTTTAAAAAAAAAAACAATTTAACAACGAAAGTATTTCTTTTAACTTTCTTTCAGCGATAGTTAAATCACACCCTTGCCTGTTTACAAATCTGGTCATAAGCTTCCCACATTAAACTTTACTTTTCAAGATCTATGTCACACATCTGAGGCAAGAATGAGTTTTAAATAAATAACCACTTGACCAAAGTCAACACACGAAGCTAATGTCCTAGTATATTTTCAACAGTCTCGAACTCGCTTCAAAAAGGAGTCATTGCAAGTTCGAATGACCTAAAACAGAAGACTTTTAAAGGAACGGTGATCGATTCTTTGCAGTTTTACCGAATTTGAAAACTGACATTGCTTCGTCACGTTAGTGTGTGGTGAGAACCAGGCTTTTATAAGCAACGGAAGTCCCGGCGAACATTCACAACGTCAACGTCAGATAAAGTGTGAAAAACAGAAAATGACTGTTCAGTGATGAGATCAGAACTGGGTTGTCCGAGTCGCATGAGCCAAGATGCGTCCATTATCCCCGTAAAGATCCAGATACCATGGGTCTAACCTTGGTTCTAGGACAATCCTGGACCCCTGGACTCCCCCCCCCAGACAATCCCCCCCTGGACATTTCCCCCCCTAGGACTTCTCCTATATTGGTGTGTGTGTGTGTGTGTGTGTGTGGGGGGTTGTCCTAGGGGGGTATTGTCTAGGGGAGAAATTGACCCGGGGAGAGTTATCCTAGGGGGGGGGGGGGTTGTCCTAGGGGGGTATTGTCTAGGGGGAAATTGACCCGGGGAGAG